>NC_041383.1:662761250-662866505 GCF_002162155.2 Triticum dicoccoides | reverse complement strand
CTCGCCACGGCCTGGCGGCAGCCGCCGCTGCCCGCCTAAGGCCATCTGCAGGGCAGGTAGGAGCAGGGCGGGCCGGGCCATCCGCAGCCGCCAGTCGCTGCTAACGGCGCCACTTCCTCGACCCTCGCCTTCGCGCCGCCGCCTCTTCGCGGCCCTGCACCGCCTGCCTACGGGATGGCTCCCCCCCAACCCTACGGAGCCCCTCCGCCCTACGGCGCCCATCATCCATATGGCGCGCCCCAGCCCTACGCCCCGTGGTACGGCGCCCCTGCACCAACCTACGGTGCCGCGCCACCGATGCCCTCCGCTTGGCCGACGCCTCCGTCATCACAGATGGCGTCGTCGCCCTATGGAGCGGCCTACGGTGCCACGCCCGCCGTGTCCTCGGGGACCCCGCCTGGTCCGACCGATGCCCCTGCCGGTCCCGGCTACGAGGCGTCCTTGGCCCTTGCTCCCCATGCTGATGTGCAGAACATGGGTCTCCATGCGGGTTATGCTCCGGCGCCATCGCCGTTCTACTTCTCGCATCTCCTTCCGGTGAAGCTTACACCGGACAACTACCTGTCCTGGCGGGCGCAGGTGCTACCCCTCCTACGGAGTCGCTACTTGGAGGGCTATGTTGATGGCTCCATCCCGTGTCCGCCTCCGTATCATCCGGCTCATCATGTTTGGGTGGCTCAAGACCAGGCGATACTTTCGGCCATTCAGTCCTCACTCACTCCAAACGTGTCGTCGCTTGTCATCTTCGTTGCGACATCTCGGGAGGCTTGGTCTGCGCTTCACAGCAGTTTTGCCTCTCAGTCTCAGGCGCGTGCTCACTCTATCCGCACTGAGTTGGGGGAGACCAAGCTTGGTGGCCTCACTATCACGGAGTACTTCAACAAGATGTCAGGTCTTGCCGATACGCTGGCCTCCATTGGCCAGCCCCTTGGAGATGAGGACTTCACCACTCATGTGCTCAATGACCTCGATGATGACTATGATAATCTTATTGAGAACGTCCAAGGTCGCGAGGCGCCTCTCTCGCCGCGGGAACTGTACGCGCGGCTCCTTGGTCGCGAACAGCGCATCAAAGCGCGTCGATCTACTCCGAGTTTTGCCTCTGCTAACGCCGCGACCCGTGGCAAATCGTAGAAGCCTTCGCTCCCTGCCAAGCCGGCGGCTCCATCTCAGCCCTCAAGGGGCACCGCGCCATCCATCACATGCGGATCACGGCCGGTGGCTTGCTGCCCTAGTTGTGGTGCTCAGCAGGCATGCCAACTGTGTGGGATTGAGCGCCACGTAGCTTCTCGCTGTCATCGCCGCTACAAGCAAGATTTCCTTGGCCTAGGCAACAATGGCAAGGGGAATGAAAAACAGGCGGCCGCTGCGGTAGTGGGTCATGAGCACGGGCGTACTCCATCCTACTCGATTGATCCCATGTGGTACATGGACACGGGAGCTACCAACCACCTCACCAACGACATGGGCAAGCTTTCAGTCCAGGAGCCATATCGCGGTCATGATCAGGTGCACACCGCCAACGGAGCAGGTATGCGCATCTCCCATGTTGGTCAGGCATCCCTTCTTGCACACAATTCACGAAAATTGCATCTGTCTAACATTCTTCGTATTCCCACTGCTTCGCGTAGTTTGTTGTCTGTTCCACAACTTACTCGTGACAATAATGTCCTTGCTGCATTTCACCCTTTTCGTTTCTTTATCAAGGATCGGGACACGAGGGCCGTTCTGCTTAGCGGTCGTCTTCGCCGTGGCTTGTATGCACTTGACGCGCCAACCGCACCTCCCATGCAGTTTTCTCCTCAGGCGTTCAGTGGTGTTCGTGTCTCACCTACACATTGGCACGCGCGACTTGGTCATCCTGCCGCTCCCATAGTACGTCATGTGTTGCATCGTTATGAGCTACCAGTTGTGTCAAATAAAACTGCTGAAACTATTTGTGATGCCTGTCAGCAGGGCAAGAGTCACCAACTTCCGTTTTCAGAGTCTAGTCGTGTTGTGAAACATCCTCTTGAGCTTATTTTTTCCGATGTATGGGGTCATGCCCAAACGTCTGTTAGCGGCCATAATTATTATGTCAGTTTCATTGATACTTACAGTCGGTTTACCTGTCTCTATCTTATTAAGAAAAAAATCTGATGTGTTTATATAGTTTCAAGCACATGTTGAGCGTCTCCTTCGCCAGAAAATTATTCATGTCCAAAGCGACTGGGGGGGGGGTTAATATCACAACCTCAACTCGTTCTTTAACAAACTTGGGATTGCACACCGTGTGTCTTGCCCTCATACACATCAGCAGAATGGGACTGCCGAACGTAAGCATCGTCATCTTGTAGAAACTGGCATCACCTTATTAGCTCATGCCTCCGTACCTTTTAGGTTCTGGAGTGATGCTTTCTCCACTGCCTGTTTTTTGATCAATAGGCTGCCCTCATGACTACTGAATATGAAAACTCCACTTGAACTCTTGCTCAATGAAATCCCAGACTACACATTTCTCAATGTCTTCGGGTGTGCATGTTGGCCTCATTTGCGTTCATATAATAAACATAAGCTAGAGTTTCGGTCGAAAAAGTGCGTTTTTCTTGGGTATAGTTCCCTTCACAAAGGGTACAAATGCCTACATGTTCCCACCAATCGCGTTTACATTTCTCGTGACGTTGTATTTGATGAGAATGTGTTTCCCTTTCGTGCACTTCCGAATACCTCTATCACTCTTATGCCAGACGTTTTTTCTACCGCACCTATGCCTGATCAATTTGTGGATGTTGCACATGCTCCTGTGTTGCTCCCTAACCATGCTGCAGGTGTTGGCCGTGGCGCTTGTCTTGAGCTTCTTGAGGAACAGGCACCGGCGCATGCTTCGCGTCCAGAGGACGATTGCGTGCATGGGGCATGCATACCGGGCGGTACCCAGCAACCTGCGGGAGCTGCGCCCGCAGCTGCCTCGCGGGCATCGCCCTCACCCGACGCCGCCCCGCGAGCGTCGTCCTCGCCCGCCTCGTGGGAGTCGCCCGAGCCGGCCTCGCAGGAGGTTTCTCCTGGGCCGGCCACGCCAGGCTCGCATGGGCCGTTTTCGGCTCCTGATGGGCCGGCCACCCGAGGCTCGCCCGCTCCTTCAGCGCCTAGTGGCTCCGGCGTGGGCCTGGGCGACTTGGCCTTGTCGGGCTCCACACCGCCCGCTTCTCTGACGCCAAGTGGCTCTGGCGTGAGCCTTGGCGACTCGGCGTCGCCTCCTTCGTCGCCTGCATCAAGCCCTGCGCCGCCACCACAACCCGCTGCTCCTCGACATCGCACACGCAGTCAGACAGGTGTTTTTCAGCCTAAGATCTGGACCGATGGGACTGTAGCGTGGCTCGCCGCGTGCATGGCTCATGCTGCTGAGGATCCCACTGCTGAGCCTCGCCATTTTCAGGCTGCACTAGGCATTCCCCACTGGCGTGCCGCGATGGAACAGGAGTTTCAAGTGTTGCTGAAGAATGACACCTAGTAGCTTGTTCCTCCAGTATCTAGGGTCAATATCATTGACTCTAAGTGGGTGTTTAAAGTTAAACGGCATGTTGATGGCTCCATTGAGCGTTACAAGGCAAGGCTAGTGGCTAAGGGCTTCAAACAGAGGTATGGTCTTGACTATGAAGACACGCTCAGTCCAGTTATCAAGCCCACTACCATTCGTCTGCTGCTGTCCCTTGCTGTTACTCGAGGATGGTTTCTCCGTCAGCTTGATGTGCAGAACGCTTTTTTGCATGGAGTTCTGAAGGAGGAGGTTTATATGCGTCAGCCACCAGGGTTTGTGGATCCTGCACGTCCTGATCATCTCTGTCGTCTTTTTAAGGCGCTCTATGGGCTTAAGCAGGCTCCCCGTGCCTGGCATACACGTCTTGGCTCGGTTTTGCGAGCACTTGGGTTCATTCCCTCTACTGCTGACACATCACTGTTTCTTCTTCAGTGCCCTGAGGTTACGATGTATTTACTGGTCTATGTTAATGATATTATTCTCATCAGTTCCTCAGATGTTGTGGCAGATCGTCTTGTGGCTGCGTTGAGTGGTGATTTTGCTGTCAAGGATCTCGTGCTCTGCACTTCTTCCTTGGTCTGGAGGTTTCACGGTCTTCTGCTGGAGTAACACTTACTCAGAAGAAGTACGCTCTGGATTTGTTTCCTCGTGTTGGTATGCTGAAGTGTAAACCTGCCACTACTCCCATGTCTGCCACTGATCGGTTGTCTGCTTTTGATGGAGATCCTCTCTCCCCTGATGATGCCACTGAGTACCGCAGTCTTGTTGGAGGCCTGCAGTATCTTACTATCACCAGACCAGATGTCTCTTATGCAGTCAATCGTGTCTGTCAGTTTCTCCATGCACCCACAACATCCCATTGGTCAGTTGTGAAGCGTATTCTGCGTTATATATGTCTTACTACATCTCATGGTTTGCTCCTCCAGCATGCGCCGTCTTATGAGATCTCAGCCTTTTCAGATGCAGACTGGGCTAGTAGTCCTGATGACCGGCGATCCACGGGGGGTATGCAGTGTTTCTTGGCTCTAACTTGATTGCCTGGAATGCTCGCAAGCAGGCTACGGTGTCTCGCAGCAGCACGGAAGCCGAGTACAAAGCAGTTGCTGATGCGACGGCTGAGATCATTTGGGTTCAGTCCTTGCTGAGAGAGTTGTGAGTCCCTTCAGCTCGTTCTCCAGTGCTTTGGTGTGATAACATTTGTGCTACATACTTGTCATCTAATCCAGTGTTTCATGCTCGGACAAAACACATTGAGGTTGATTATCACTTCGTTCGAGAGCGTGTTGCACAGAAGCTGTTTAGCATCAAGTTCATATCATCAAAGGATCAACTTGCTGACATCTTCACGAAGCCTCTTCCACAACCACAGTTTGTAGGCTGCAGACGCAATCTTAACTTAGTCTGTACTTCAGGCCACAGTTAAGATTGAGGGAGGGTGTTAAACTGTATATGTATACGTAGGCTTGTTTATACGTAGACTTGTGTATACACCTTGTACTTGTACCCTTTGGTACTTATATATAATGAGATAGCCGCACCTCCAAGGGTGTCGAGCAGTTGCCTCAATATCCTGGTTTAACAAAATGCACAGATGGTTGCGGTGGCGCGTATGGAAGCGCGACCTGTCGACTGGAAACCAATGGTCCTGGTGCAACTGCTGTCGACTTCTCTGCAGTTCCTTAAATTCATACTGCAGTTACGTACGTACGTGGCTATCTGTAGCCCCTTGTGTTACTTGTCCATGTTCGGTGTCGGATTAGCGGACATATATGTATTGCTTACACTACACGGGAAGTCGCTGTTAAATCTTACACATGTATGCAAGGATAAGTGAGGAGAGGTTTCTGAGACCCTGCATCCATGGCCGGCTGATGCAGCTATCCGTATTGTACTACTTAGCCGGTACGTAATAGATTGCAGGCGTCGTGCAAGCCGCTGGATTGCGGGCGTCGTGCATCGTCGCGTGCGTGTCCATCTTATCTTCGTGTCTTGGCAGGTCTCGCTTAGTCACTCTCAGATCCATTGTCTGCTAATTAGACGTACGTCACTGTGTCCCGATAAGAAGTTCCAGTCATGAGCCATACTAGAGTACGTAATTTCCTTGAGAATCTAATACGGAAGTATGTATCATCAGGTATACATACATATATACATGCATGCTCCTGGTTGGTTGCGCCTGCTAACAGAGGCCTCGACATGTTTTCTATACGTTCGAGTGTTTGGGTTTGTATGTTGGCACGAGTTGGAACTGTATGATCATTGTGCCTGCTTTATACTAGTGTTCAGGCCTGCTTTATAAGCCCTCCGTACCAATTGAACCGGAAAAACGTCTTAAATTTTGGTACAGAGATAATACTGGTGTTTGCCGGTGCATGTCGACTGAGGAACGCATGGTAATGTAGCATACGTGCACAGCTTTGGTTGGGTTGGCGCATAACAACGCGCAACTGGCCGGCTCGAGCTCGATCTCGTCAAGCCCCGTGGAGTTCTTTTTCCATTTGAGCCCATTTAGTCGCTACGTGGCTATCCATAGAACTTAAGTGCGTCTAGTGTAATCGTTGTGTTAGCTTTACCAGTGGAGCTTAATTAGAGCAGCGGTCGCTGTTATTCCTTACATGCACATGTAAGCAAGGGCCGGAGGACTTTAAGAAGTTTCTCACATCATGCCTAATAGCTAGCTACGTAAGCTGTACTTTTTAATTCCGACTTTGAGACAGTACGTATTTTGTTACTCCATCCCGTGGTAAGTAAATATATGTGTCACTTTGGAGCATAAAAACATTCTTGAATGTCTAACTTTGACAGCTTGTACTTTGTACTCCCTCCGTCCGAAAATACTTGTCGGATGAATGGATATATCTAGACGCAATTTAGTCCTAGATACACTCATTTTCATCCATTTCTCCGACAAGTATTTCCTGACGGAGGGAGTAGAATATAAATATGTTACTCCCGCCTTTTCTAAATATAAGACTTTTTACGATATTTTAATGCGGACTACATATAAAGTGAAATGAATGAATCTACACTTTAAATACATCTATGTATATCTGTACATAATCCGTATTAAAAAAATTTAAATGTCTTATATTTAGAAATGGAGGGAGTAGTGCCAAACCGTAAGATGATCATGAAAAATGTCTGGTGAGATATGCAATTATCCTAATTTTACTACTAACATATTAGTTAATCATTTTATATTTACCGTACAAATTAGAGATGTATGGATGCACATATATTCTAGGGAAAATCTGGAACTATAGGCCAAATATGATTTGCGACGAGATTCTCCAAACTAATGACTACTCCCTCCGTTTTAAAATAAATGACTCATCTTTATACTAAAGTTAGTATAAAGTTAGGTCATCTATTTTGAAACAGAGGGAGTACTTTCCACCTCTGCATGTTCGCACAGTTTCTCTCGTAGTAATGCCTAGGTCTTGATCCAGTTAGATCTTGCAATTGTACTTTTGTGGAGCTCTATGTGACTGACACATCAACTCCACTCGTCTACGACGTCACAAAAACGTAATAACTCGGACAAAAAGGTGTAAGAATAAAGAGGCTCATACGTTATATCTTTCCGTATATTTTGATGTATGCTAGATGGGGAGTACGTCGCAATCCAGATGGGGCTACTACTTGTCATGGTTCACACGGAAGTATGCTCACGGCCGGTCACCGGCCGGATTCTTCCTTCCTGGTTGTCAAGTTGAATTCTAAAACCGGCCAGTCGCCGTGACCTTAGAGCATCTCCACTCGCGGCCGAGCATAATCCCAGGACCTTTTTTTAGCGCCGGCGTCGAAAAATTGGCTCAGTCGCGTTCCCAGAGCCTTGTTTATCACCGGTTTGGGCCGAAATAACAGCCGTCGAATTCGAGCCGAACCCAAGCAGCAAAAAGGTATGTGGGTCCGCTTTGTCGGCGAGAGACGACCCTTTTTCTGCCGATCCCCCGCTCCCCCCCACCCTCTTTCCCTCAGTTCTCCCCTCTTCTCCCGCCATTCTCCTCCATTTCCCCTTCATTCGGCCGCCATGCCGCCGGAGAAGTATATGGCCCCTCACGCCACCCAGCCGAAGTAGAGGAAGCCGAGGGCGCCGCGGCAAAACCACCGTGCATGTCAAATGCCGACTGGAAGGTGGAGGTTCAGCGCCGGGAGGCTGTCATCACCGACCCGCGGATCGGTCTCAACGCCAAGAGAGCCCGGGACGCGGCCGCGGCGGCGGCGGCCGCGGCGGAGCAGGCAGAGGCGTCTCGCGTGGCGGAGCAGGCAAAGGCGTCGCGCGCGGGGATGATGAACCCACCCGGCGGCCACGACACGCAAGCCTGGAGCCATCAGAGCGTTGGGTCGCCGGCCGGCTTCTTGTCGTCGCCACAACCCTGGGGATGTGCGCCCTCACCTGGCTACGCCGACGGGGACGCGCATGGCGGGTTCAACCCCAACATCACCTTTCCGCGTGGCCATCCCGCCCAGCACGCCCTCACCCGCGTTCGCCGACGTCCAGTAACCCTCGTACACCTACTCGCCGCCGGCGTACGCCGCCTCACCGACGCCGCCTCTGCACCGTGGCGCCCTACACTTCTCACAAGCCTTGGCGTCACATTTCGGCAACCCTGACGCGACGGAAGCCGGCATGGACGACATCATCATGAGCGGCTCGGTCGCCTCCTCCCCGGGGTTCAATGCGCAAGATGACACAATGGTCCTCGGCGCCGACATGGATGACAAGCTCGACTACGGCGAGGAGGAGGAGGACGAGGAGGAGGAGGAGGAGGAGGAGGAGGAGCCAGCGCCTGCTCCGACGAGGAAAGGGAAGAAGAAGAAGCGGGCGGCTAGGACTGACGAGCCGCGCGTCAAGTGGGCGTCCAAAGAAGACGAGTGCCTCGCCGAAGCATGGAAGACCGTTCGCCTCGACCCCGATCACCGGCACGAACCAGAGCGCCGACACGTACTAGGAGCGCATCAAGTCGGAGTTTGATGAGCGCAAGTTGGTCGATGCCTACTTCGTCGGCATCCACATGCGGCGCGGCTCGAAGGCCATGGCGAACCATTGGGCGACCATCAAAACGGCATGCAACGAATGGCATGAGATCGTCGAGGAGGTCGTGGCTCGCCCGGAAAGCGGCGCGAACGTCGAGGGTCAGGTATGCACTGACGCTGGTTCACGCTCCTTTTCGCCGTGTGTTGTCACCGGCTCTTGTTCTTCGGCGCAGATGGTTCGGATGTTTTCCATGTACCGCTAGGACAGCAGCGCCTTCCAAGATTTCAAGTACATCCACGTCTTCTCCCGGATTGAGAAGTGTGAGAAGTGGGCGGAGGTCCAGCGCACCCTCGCCAAGGCCAAGAAGACGTACAAGCCAGATGCGCCGCCGCCGGGCGCGTCTGATGGGCGCCCGAACGGCAACAAACGAGCCAAGACGGTGAAGGACACCGCCCCGGCTACTATGTGGCTGCAAGTGTCCATCGAGCAGTGCATCACCGACGCCAAGAACGACGCCGCCCAGAGAGAAGAGAAATCGGAGGCGCGCTGGTCGGCGTTGACGCAGAACAGCACCGTCAAGTTCGACGTACTCTGGACAAACGTCACCGCGAAGAAGAGGAACACCGACCTGGCGTTCTTGATGGGGGCGGACGTGTCGACGATGGACGAGCGGATCAAGGTGTGGTACAAGGCGGAGCGCGGCCTCATCTTGAACCAGATACCGTCGACGACCGCGCCAACTCCCACGCCGACCCCAACACCGCCGCCAAGCCCGAGTGATGATGCATCCACGACGCCGAGCACAGAAGCCGCGCCGACACCGACCAGCCCGCGCACGCCGTCTCCCGCCAGTCCGACGCCGGAGGACAACACCGCTGTTTGATTCATTGCCTATGTGTCTTTTCTTTTAAACGCCGAACTGTCGAGTGATTGATCGTTGAACTGTGGCATGGTGATCGCCAAACTATGTGCCGCTGATCGCCGGACTTTTGACGTTTTTTGGGGTAGCGGGAAATGTAAGTTTGAATTTATAACGTCTTGGGGCCGACACCTGGGGACGTGGCTGGGAACTAGATCGCCCTCAGGGCCTAAAAAGCGCCAGCCAAAGGGCCAAAATAGCGTCGGGCGGTGCACTGGGGGCCGAACTAGTGGAGATGCTCTTAGACCTTGGAGGCTTGGAGGCTCCTCCCTGCGTCGAATAATTTTCGTACGTGGTTATACTAACATGGCATGGCGAGCACATATTAGTGTTCTTACCTACATGCGCTCGATTTCACATCCATGCATATTTTTTGAATCAAAAGGGGTTTCCCCCTGCCCCAACTTTATAAAGCCAAGGCAACGTCAACCAACATAAAACTGTTAACAGCGCTCGATGGCAACCGGAGAGTAGCTGCCAAAGACAGAAAGCAAAGATTAACTGCCCTATTACAAGTTTTCAGGCGGGTCCATATAGGGTACATAACTAGGCGACAAACATGCCAACTTACTTTATAAGATCAAAGCTAAGATATGCAAGCTAGCAGAACACCACCCAACGATGCCCCCGGCAACAGCATCAGCGCCATGAGATCCTAAGAAATTCCCCTCTTCGGTGGTCCAATAGTCTTAAGCACCGGAGAAGAAGCGCACCCTGAGCCTCTGAATATAGGATTTTCCATTGCCTGGTCGTTGCCCCCAACAGGTCCAAAACACATCGTATACTTCACCATCTTCGGCCCTGGAAAACAAAGTCATTTCGTAAATGACATAAGCTCCACAAGGTATTAGCAGTGACAATGTTTAAATCTTCAAAGTATTTTCTCCTCTTCAAGAAAGAAGACAGCAGAACAGAGGAATCGGGTACAGTAACATTAAAGCTATCGGTTACCAAATCCCAAACATATCCGGCAAGAATGCAATCAAAGAATAGATGCTGGATAGTTTCAGGTTCACTATAGAAGACACAAGACATGTCATCTACATGCATGCATTTGGCAAGATTATCTCTAGTTAAGCTCTTATTGTAGTAGATCAACCAGAGGAAAACATGAATATTGGGTGGAACTCTAATTTTCCAAATATCATCTTTGATAGCAGATACTATCCCTCCAAAGTTAATCATTTTATAAAATGATTTGACAAAGTATTTGCTAGAAGATTCTAGCATCCAAACTGGCTGGTTTGGGGAACCAGACCGACACATTGGCTCAACCACCTTGATGAGCTCCTCCCATCTATCTAGAGTGCTTTCCATTACACACCTCCTAAAAGTTAAGCGCAATTCACCATCCACCCAAACCTGTGCAAGAGTAGAATCTTGTTGTTGACAAATAGTAAACAAGTCCCAGAATGCAGTTTTAAGAGAGCAATCCCCAACCCAGATGTCATGCCAGAAGGAAATACTTTTATCATCTCCAGGGATCCATCTATAGAAATTTTTAGAGGCTACAAGAGCCCATGACAAACTTTTCATAAATGGAGACCCCAGGGTCACCCTAGTGTTAAAGAGATTAGGGCTGGAAGTGTTGTACTTGTAGTTCAGCATCTCTCCAATCACTATCCCTGTTATCATAAAATCTTTTACCCCATGAGGCCAGAAGGGCCATGTTGAATTCTCTCAGGTTGGGAACCCCCATACCCCCAAACTCTTTCCTTCTGGATATCAACCCTCGATTAGCAAGGTGGTATTTATGATTATCACCCACATTCGCCCAGAAGAAGTGTGATATTTGTGAGGTGATCATATCAATAGCCCATTTGGGAAATTTCACAATAGATATTAGATAAGCAGGAATGCTGGCAATGCAAGTAGTAAGCAAAATCAGTTCCCCCCTATATGAGAAATCTCCCTAGCCATCCAGAAATGTTTTTGATAATTCTATCAATAATGGGTTGGAGGTCCTCCCTTCTGAGTTTTTTAAAGTGAAGGGGGACACCTAGATATTTAAAGGGGAAATCCCCAAGCTGGCAACAGAAAACCTGGGCAAAATCATTAGATAATTGCTTAGAAATATTAATAGCATGAAGATCACTTTTGTGGAAATTAATCTTCAAACCAGATAGATTTTCAAAATAGGATAAAATCCACTTCAAGTTCTTGGCATACTCAAATGAGTTATCCAAGAATAGAATGGTATCATCAGCATATTGCAAATTGACCACCCCATATGGGAAGGCATGAGGTAGCAGTCCACAGATTGAACCACTATTGGCAGCTTTATGAAGCATTTTAGAAAAGACATCAGCTACCAGATTGAACAAGAGGGGTGAGTGAGGGTCACCCTGTTTCAATCCTTTCCCTCCAGAGAACTGGGGATCATTAGTGTCATTGATTCTAACTTGGAAAGTCCCTTGGTGAATAGTAGACATCACCCATTCCATCCATTTACTACCAAAGCCTCTAGAAAGAAGCATTTCTTTCAAAAAGTCCTAGCTGACTCTATCATATGCTTTCTCATAGTCAAGTTTAAGAATCAGACCAGCAGACCCAGATCTATGAATTTCATGAATGACCTCATGAGCCATAACCACACTTTCTAGAATGGATCTGCCTTTAATAAATGCAGTTTGGTTGGAGGAGATAAGCTTGTCACATAAGGGGGAAACCCTAGTAGTCATAGCTTTAGAAAAAAAAAATTAACAGCACAGTTACTATGGCTGATAGGCCTAAAGTTCTTCATATCTCTAGCCATAGGAATTTCTGGAATAAGAGTAATAATGGCATGATTCAACTTATATATATCAAGGTTACCATTCTCAAAGTCTCTAACCATCCATATAAAAACTTTTTTGATCAAATCCCAAAAGGTTTGATAGAATAAAAAGGATAGGCCATTAGGGCCAGGGGCTCCACTAGCATAAGAGCTCATCACAGCTTGTTTGACTTCCTCTTCAGAAAAAGGTCTCTCTAGGTGTTCTCTCTCATCTTTACTAACTAATTCATCCTCAGACCAAAAGTCAGCATCCAAATGGATGTCAGGTTTTGGTTCAAAAGCAAACATATCTTTGTAAAAAGAGGTAGCAACCTCATGCATCTCCTGGGTCGAATTGACCACACCATTAGAACTGTTTGAGTTCAGAAAGATTATTCTTCATGTGTTTGTGGTTAGCCAAGGCTTGGAAATAAGCATTATTCCTATCTCCCTCTAAAAATTTTCTGTCCCTAGATCTCTGCCAGAGAGTAGTCTCCTCTTTCTTCCACACTTCATCCAATTCTTTTTTAATCTCTTTCATTCTGTCATAATCAGACATAGATAGTTGTTGGGTTTTAGACATGACATCAAGTTTGTCAAACTCCAGAAGGAGTGCCCTCTTTTTTTCTTCAACACGGCCTCTCTATTAATGCTCCACCATTTAGTTTTCTTCCTGGGAACTCTAGTCTTAAGCATCCAGTTATCAGCTGAGGATTTGGATGAAGACACAGAGTTCCAGGCATCTGTGACCATTTGATGAAAGCCTGGTTGGGAGAGCCACCATTTTTCAAACCTAAAAGGCTTGGGGTTGGATGGGGTTCTAGCACCAGTGTCTAGGACCAAAGGAGTATGATCACTCCCCACCCTGGGAAGGGCTGACAAGGTGGAAAAAGGAAAATGGGCATCCCAATTCACAGAAATGAACACTCTATCTAGTACAGCACACACAGGTGAGGTTTGGTTGTTAGACCAGGTGAATACCCTGTTAAAGACAGAAATCTCCATCAAGGCCCATCTGTTGATCCAATCATTAAACAGAAATGCAGCCTATTGATTTACTAAACCACTACTTTTCTCTTTGCCATTTCTAACCAAGTTGAAGTCACCAAAAATCATGATAGGATAAGAAGCATTTGATAAAGTATCATGCAACTCAGCTACAAAATCAATCTTAAATTCAGGGTAAGCAGACCCATATACTAGCACCATTTGCCAGACAAAGCCATCAGATTTATTTTTAACAATAGCAATGATAGAGAATTTTTGGTTAATAAAACCCACAACCTCAAAAATTATTTTCTTAAAACCCACAAGGAGCCCCCCAGCGGTATTTTCAGCTAGCAAAAAATGCCACACAAAATTATCAAATCTATCAATAGCTTTGAGGAAACCCTCAGAAATATTCTCCTTCTTTGTTTCTTGAAAACCAATAAAGTCAGGATCAGACTTAGCAATAGTATCACAAAGGCACTGTATCTTCCCATGTTGCCCTAGACCTCTAGTGTTCCAAATAAGACCTATCATGATTAATTAATTTTGAAAGGAAGCCACAAGGCCTAGCTTTAGTTAGCACAGCAGGTGTTCCCCTAGTAGCATCAGAAGTGCCAACTGGCTCCAAGGGGAAGGCACCATTAGGTGTACTAACTAATTCACTAGAGTCAATATCAAGATTATCAGGAAGCACTATTTCAGGATTATTATTGGCAAACACCAAACATCTCTCTTTCTCCACAGCTATCATCTCATCAATGGTGAGAGACTTTTGACTATCATCCCCCCCAATCATCAAGTTCATTTGACTCATTTGATTAGCAAGGAAAGATTTATCCATAGTAGAAAAGGATTTACCTCTGAATGTTTGTGGGATCTCCAAGTTCTTCTTCCTCTTATATGCATCAGCTTTCTCCATGATGTTCACATTACCATGCCCTCTAGTAGCAGGCCTTTTAGCCAGCACAGGACCCCATCTTGATTTCTTCTCATGGATAGTTTCATCATTTTGGGTTTGATTAAGTGATTCCAGCAGGGACCTCTTCCAAGACTCACTTTGTAGGATTTGGACAGCCTCAAGAGGGGGAACCCCTAGCTCTTCTTCCTTTGGTTCCTCATTTTCAGAGTCAGAAACATCCACTGATCTTAATAGATCCTCACAGTATTCCATACTACCAGCATTCTTCTCAGGAGTTATGTAAGCAACATTTTCCTCAAATGGAGAGGGTTTTTTTGGGGTCATCACTCTTTCATCCTCCTTTTCGTCCCCATCAGTAATGTGGTTCTGTTCTATAGGGTCACCAGCACAGCTAGACTTAGGTTCATGCCCATCAGAAGATGCACCATCAAGGTCAACAGCAGCCAAAGCACACTTCATAATGAAATCCTCCTGATCAGCATCATTTTCATATTCCATAGGTGTAACCACCAACTTTTGAGTACCATACTTGTCTGAAGACCCATGTTTAGTTGAAAAATTAGCTTTGTCTAGTTCATCAATGGCCTGATCACCCTCACCTGATCCTTCAAAAGCATGCTCTCCCTGAGCTCCATTCTCTTTTTCAGTCTGTTCTTCCTCAGCACCCTCATCCTCCTCATTATCATATTCATCCTCACCTAAATCAATGACAGAATCAATACCATCTGCTTGTTCAAAACCCTCCACAGTAAAACCAAGTAGGAACAACTTTTTTTTCATCTCAATCAGTCTCTCAAAAGGAATCTTGGTTGGATCTCTGTAGGCTATTTTGATTCTGACATTCTCAAAGAAGGTTCTGAACATTCCATTCCAGTCCACATCTGTAAGCACCCCAAATAGTGAAGCAATTTGGGCAAACACTTTCCAAGTACACCACTTTGGGGGAATCCCCTCAATCAGTACCGGCTTCAATCAACTCTCCAAAAGGTTCACATCCACCCCTCCATTCAGTTAATGTCACATTCACATCTTGTGGCAGGGAGAACCCAGGTAATTCAATGAGGTCTTCCACTTTCTTCCAGGGGGAGAATCTGACCAAAAAGGTCTTACTGGAGAGACCTCTAATTTGCCAAGGCCAGTTTTAGCCTTGCAGAAGGTAGCAGATAATAGTTCCATCAGTTTAGCACAATCCACTTCTCCTTTTAAGATGTTTACCACTACACAGTTCTGAAAGTTTAACCACTTTGACTCATTTGCAATAGAAACATCTACATGGTAGAAACCAAGGCCTTGAGCTCCACTACCAAAAAAGGCAGCAGTAGGTTCAATCTTAGACCATGCTGCACAGTTATTCACATTGTGATTCTGCTGACAAATAAAACAGGCTTTCGGCTTCACGCAATTCCCAACGTAATGCTCAGGTCCACCACAATTAAAGCAGATCATATTCTTATACCTAGGATCAAGGACTTGTTCCAATTCAACCTCTATAGATTGGGATGATTGTACCTGAGCGGAACCAGCAGTGGAGGTTGTAGATCTGGTGGGCTTGGGGGCAGGGGCAGGCTCCTTTGCTGCAGGCGCAACTGGCTTCTGCCCAGCAAACGAAGTGGGCTTCTGACCCGCCCCTTTGGACTAACCAACAACAAGATTGCTGCTCCCTCCTGCATGGCGATCGGCCATCTTCAACCCTCGCTTGACAGCCTCCGCATATATATATGTGTGTTTTGATATTAGGCCGAAACCACGCCATACATGTCTTATATTTGTATACAGAGAGTAGCATACTGTGTCGGTGGATCTTAACATATTAAAAGTTCGTCAAGAATAGAAGATGGTTAGAGGAACAGTGGTATTTCCAGTCCACCAGGGTTCAAGTCCTGGTGCTCGCATTATTCTTGGATTTATTTCAGGACTTCCAGCGATGCTCTTTCAGTGGGAGGAGACGTTCCCATCGACGACGAGGCACCTACGGTGACTTCGTAAATATCAAGATGATATGCCGGCTCAGTCTCTTGAAGGTGCTCATAGGGTAGGATGTGTGTGTGCATTCATAGAGGTGAGTGTATGCGCATACACACACACACACACACACACATACATGAGCGCTTGAGTCTGTGTTAAAAAAAGGTTCATTAGGAGTTTATCGCAGCAAACGTTCAACAAAACATCCCAATGAGCGGCGTAGCATGCGTGGTCTCATGGCACATGCTGCATGATGGGGTACACTCTCGCGCTATGGTGACTCCCTATAAATTTATTATTTAAACGAGAGTATGTATAAGTCAGAAGATGGTGAGGGACAGAAAAAAAATCAAAATAGGAGATCTGGAAATAGAAGGAAATAAAGAGAACATCTCTCTGGGCAGTGTGGGGCTTAAGCAATTTAAGAAGATGAAGAAAAAAAATAAAGAGATCTTGAATATGCAGAAATAATATCTTATGGAAGTAGGATTGAGGAAGAAAGTGGAGGCTGAACTTGAAAAAGCTCTGATGAAATTCAAAGAAGTGGAGGAGGACAAATAAAGACATGAGGCCTAGAGGGCAGTGGAAGAAAAGAAAACTGCTTCTTGGGAAATAGAAAAGAAAAAGCTGGTGGAGATGATTCAAGGCCAACAGGAACTTATTAATAGGTGCATGGAAAAAATTGACACCTGGGAAGAAAAGGAGATGTCTGGTGATGAACTAGGAGAGAAAAATGAAGTTGACTCAGAGATCGCCCAAGACCCCACACTGGAAGATGCATACACAAAACAAGTGGACTAGTTAGCAAGTCAAGACTCTGTTGAATCTTTGGGTACTAAACTGGGAATACAGAAGAGAGAGGAAGGAGAGAAATACAAGGATAAAGATGGCCCTACTAGAAGAAGTGATAGAAATTTGGATAAGAAGGGTGTATAAATTAAAGACTTGGCCAAGGAAAGGGTAGCTGAAAAAGATAACTATGGTAAGAACACTAACTCATTCAATGATGAAATTTCCTTATTTGATATGGCTAGAGAAGTGGGAATTAATCTAGGATGTGCTATTGATATGGTTAATCAAAATCTAGACCTAATCTTCAATATGGAGCGGGCTAGAAGATATATATATATCTCCAAAGTTTAATTAATAAAGACAAAGATGAAAAAAAAAGAAAGCTCTTCAAGTCTTATTGACATTGGATATGCAGAGTTAGAGGACCTATGTTCAGAAGGAGACCACTCTGATGTTGAAATAGAGTTGGATTGCTATGACAATCTGAAGAATTTTTTTTCTTGTAACAGAAAAATGAGAGGTGGGATAACATCCACTAGTGCTGGGAAAAAACCATCTCGATTGGGGGGATTAAAAACAAGAAAAGTAAAAGAAAGAAATGATGAGATGCCTCTTCTAGAATGTGAGGGGGATAGGGCAGGATAATAAAAAGAACTTTATTAGAGATACTATCTTGGAGAAACAACTAGAATTTGTTGGACTACAGGAGACTATTAAGAGTGACTTTACAAAAAATGAACTACACAACCTTTCTGGAGGGAGAAATTTCCTCTGGGAATGGATTGCTCCTAGAGGCAAATCTGGAGGAATTTTGGTAGGGATCAATAGTGGCTGCTTTGAGTTATTACATGTGGAAAAGGGAATATACTTTGTCAAATTACTCCTATTTGACAAAATACCTAAATTTAGCTAGAATTTAGTCACTGTCTATGGTGATTATCAAAGAGATGGAAAAATAGCTTTCCTAGCTGAACTATCCAGATTCTATCAGGACAACCCTCAGCCCTGTGTGATTGGGGGTGACTTTAACCTGATTAGAAATAGCTCAGATAAAAAACCCTGGGGGAGTAGACCATTTTAGCTTTGTTTTTAATGCCATCATTGAACATGCTGGTCTCAGGGATCTCCCTATGAATGGGACGAAATATACCTGGGCCAATAATCTACCTGATTCTACTTATGAAAGGTCAGACAGAATCCTTATCTGTCAAGACTGGGAAGATAAATATCCTCTAGCCACGGTAAATGCCATGGAAAGGGAGATCTCTAACCATACCCCTCTCCTCCTGGATACTGGAGATAATAAAAAGAACCAGCCTATTTTCAGATTTGAAAATGCCTGGATGCTCATGGAGGGATTAGGGATTTTGTGGAGAAAAATTGGAATATCAGATGTAGAGGGTCCATCTTAGACATCTGGCAAAAAAAGTTAAGAAATATTAGACAAAAGATCAAAGGTTGGATTATCAATGCTAATGCAGCCTATAGAAAAAGGAAAAAGGAGTTGCTTAGAATACTAGATGAGCTAGATAAAAATGCTGAAATCATAGGCCTTAGTGCTAAAGACAGAGAAATTCAGAGAGCCTTGAGAAGAGAACTAAAAGATATTCTTAAAATGGAAGAAATCAAGTGGTTACAAAGATATAAAGACAAAGAAATTAGAGATGGTGACTCTAATACTAGATACTACCATACCAAAGTTAGTGGGAGGAGGAGAAGAAACAAAATCACTACTTTGAAACATGAGGGAGAGAACATTGAAGGTGATGTTAAGCTTATGGAGCACATCACTGGTTACTATAAAAACTATTTGGAGAAGTTGAAAATACCACTATTAACCTTGATATTCAAAACCTTGAAGGGATTTCCTCTCAGGAAAAAGAAGATTTGTCAAACCTTTTAGCATGGAAGAGATCAAGAAACTAGTCTTTGATATGGAAAAAAATAAAAGCCCAGGACCTGATGGCTTTGCCATTGACTTCTACCAGCATTTTTGGGAGATGTTAAAAACAGACCTGAAAGCCATCTTGGATGACTTCCATTGTGGAAAAATTGATTTATCTAGGTTGAACTATGGGATCATCACCTTAGTCCCTAAAACCAAGGATGCTAGACAAATTCAAAAATTCAAACCCATTTGTCTGTTAAATGTTAGCTTCAAAATTGTTACTAAAGTCCCGATGAATAGATTGAGTAAAGTAGTTAATCCTATTATTTCCCCCATACAAACTGCGTTTGTGAAACGTAGATACATCATAGACAGGGTGGTGATCTTGCATGAAGCTTTGAACTCCATACATAAAAAAACCAGAGTGTTATGTTTTTCAAAGTTGATTTTGAAAAAGCATATGACAAAAATAAATGGCCTTTTGTACATAAGATGTTAAAACTTAAAAAATTCCCTGATAAATGGTGTGATTGGATTATGCACACTATGAGAGGCGGACAGGTGGGAGTATAGGTCAATGATAACATTGGCCCCTACTTCAAAACTTTCAAAGGGCTCAGACAAGGGGATGCCTTGTCTCCCCTCCTTTTGACCTGGCAGTTGATGCTCTTGCTATTATTTTAGACAAAGCTAGAGCTGAGGGGTTCATTAAAGGGGTACTCACTGATTACCATGAAAATGGAGTGAATATGTTACAATATGCTGATGATACTATATTCCTGATACAAGATGATGGAATTTCTGCTAGAAATTTGAAATTTATTTTAACAGCTTTTGAACAAATGTCTGGCCTGGCAATTAATTTTCACAAAAGTGAAATATATTTGTTTGGGGAGGCTAGAGCTAAAAAAATCTTTACCAGGAAATTTTCACATGCATCCTGGGGAAAACCCCACTGAAATATCTTGGTCTACCTGTTTCCAATAAAAGAACCAGGAATAGCATGTGGTAGAATGTAACTGAAAAAATTGAGAAAAGATGTGCTTGTTGGCAAGGTAGATTGCTTAATATATGACAGGGAGAGTCACTTTGGTGTAGTCTTGTCTTTTTAACATTCCTATTTGCATGATGTCCTTTTATCTCCTCCCTACCGGGGTCAGGAAGAGGATGGATTTTTACAGAGACATAATGGTGTGGCAAGCTGAAGAAGATAAGAAAAATACCATCTGGTAAACTGGAAATCCCGCAGTCTTCCAAAACAGCAGGGCTTTTGGGATTACAAATCAGGAAATGTTTAACATTGCTTTGTTAGCTAAGTGGTTGTGGAAGTTAGAGAATGAAAATGGTTTCTGGTAGGGGATTATTGAAGAGAAATATTTTAAAAATAAATGTCTATCTGGGATTGAACATAGAAATGGAGACTCTCAATTCTGGGCAAGCATTCTTAAAGTCAAAAAATAATACTTTTATCCTCATGTAAAGAAAAAATTGGGAGATGGGAGAAACACCAGATTTTTGGAAGATTGGTGGGTAGGAGACAAACCACTCAAGGATGCTTACCCTTCTCTATTCTTTATCAGCTATGAGCATGGGATTTCTGTTAGAGAAGCCACTGATAAAGGGTGGGAGGGTTTCACATTTAGGAGATATCTGTTTGGAGAAACCGAGCAACTTTGGGCTAGTTTGAAAGTGAGATGTGAGGAAGTGTTGATGTATGGAGGTAATGACCTATGTGGATGCTGACTGCTGACAGAAAATTTTCTGTGAAATCATTATACAGATACTTGGTCAGGACTGATATGGGTTTTCCAGGAAATTCCTGTGGAAAACTAAAGTCCCTGCCAAGACCAAATTCTTCTTATGGCTGCTTGCTAGGAAAAGCATTCTTACTAAAGATAATCTGTTGAGGAGAGGATGGAAGGGTGATAAACACTGTGTGTTGTGTGGTAAAGATGAAACGATTGGTCACTTATTCTTTTCATGCTCTGTAGCCAGGTTGATCTGAACTTTAGTTGAGAGCGCTTTCGATTTAAAACATATTCCTAGAGACCTAAATGACTGCCTTGGAAATTGGCTTAGAAATTTCCAAACTGATAACAAAAAGTTGATCCTGGTTGATACCTCTGCTCTTCTATGGGCAATATGGAAATGCAAAAATGATATTGTCTTTGATAGAAAAAAGATAACTGACTCAATGGGGATAGTGAAAATAATGTGTGGTTGGATTTCTGATTGGGCTATTTTGCAGAAAAAGGACCCAAAGGAAAAAACACTGATGCTGGGGGCAAAACTCATCAAGCAAGTAGCAATCGAAGTTTACAAGGCGGCGCAAGGATGACGTTTTTGTGTGCTTCGACTTCAGGAGTGAAAGACGCTGCTTACCCTGAAGCTTGTGATAGCTTAGTCCGCTTAGATGCCTAGTGTTGGGCAGTGTCCTTCGTTTATTTTCCTTGTTGTCTTTCGTCAAATGATGGTTTGTAGCATGTTTAAAACGCTGTGACTGTTCGGATGATTGATGGTTTCTCTAATGGAAATCGGAGGGAAAACCCTCTTTTGCTCAAAAAAATGTATAATTCATAGATATTAAAAATAAATTCAATAAATTGTTGTTGAGACCAAAAAAGCCATAACATGTCGGAGTGTAAGAGTGAAGCACGCCATAGGAGTTTTCCTTTAGTAATAGTAAGATAAAGAAAGGCTTGTGTGTCGTTATATCTTCCCAATCTTCTTCAAACCATTTTTGTTTCTACTAGAGTAGGTTCTTTTCATTCCATATTGATTGAGAGGTGATTATTAGGATCCGCGTTGACGAGAAAAACCACTGCATCAGTGAAAATCAGCGTCAAAACAATCTGAGGACAAAAGCTACTTCATATTTTGTAGTTGGACGGTGCAAATTTCGGCGATTTTGAAGAATCCTGTGGCAAATCAACATCGGGCGGTTTGAAAATCAGAACTTCGTCCATACTCCGACGGACAACTTCATGCATAACATCAATGGAGTAACCGGCCGACTGGAACTGTATTGGACGCGTCAGGTACGCTGCGTGCATGTCGATATTATTTTGACACATCTTTCAAATATCTGGGCGGTCCGTTCTCACTTTTCAGGTCGATCTATGCTAAGTGGGCGTACGTTGCAATCGTAATGGGATTATTGGTTTTGCTTGGCGTGATTCACTCGGAAGTATATGTTCATGGTCACCGGATTCTTCCTCCCGGTTGTCAAGTTGAATTCTCAGACCGGCAGCCGGTCGGCTGCCAGGCAGAGGCTCCTGGCCTGCTTGGATAGTTGCCTGCTGCTACGTGGGTGCACAAGGACGGTGAGCACGTAGTTTAGTGTTGTTAGGTACAGTAGGCTCTTAACATCCACTGTGTATATGTATATGTTAATTTGGTAAGTGGAAACCTAATCCATCTTCTGGTAGAGTCTTCTGCATCGGTGCACCCCAACGCGGCGTTTGTACTAAGTTCATTATTATTTGAACGAGAGAGAATGAATAATCAATCCATAAATATTACTCTCTCTGTCCCATAATATAAAATGTTTTTTTAAACTTTGTTAGTTTGAAAAACATTTTTATATTATGAGACAGAGAGAGTAACATCTTCAACAAATTGTTATTGGGACCAAAAAGACACAGCAGGTTGGAGTGTAAGGATGGAGTGCAACATATATTGACCATCTATTTTTCAAGTAAGAAGAGCCTTTGTACCATACCATACGGCTGTTACGAGTTTGCGGGAATAAAAGTCCAGGGCTCCCTAGCTGCAGTAGCCCTGGCCAAGGAGGCTAGGACGACAAAAACCCTTCAGAGCAAGTATAATAGTGGGCTTATAGCCCGCTTACATGACATTTTTGCCTATGTGGAGAAGAGAGATGAAAAAGTAAGAGGGTGTGGGCTGTCATGTAAGAGTCTAGCTATATGCGGATTCCTAGACAAATACAATAAACATGAAGAAAGAGAAAGAGAGAAGGTTGAAAAAAGTATTACCTCCGTCTTGGTTTATTGGTCTTCATTGTAATTTGTGCCAAATTTTGACCACAGATTTAACTAACAAAATGTCCATGCATGTCATAAAAACTTATATCATTGAAAACTATGTTCAAATACAAATCCGATGATATACTAGTAACTTTTGTTGACATGCATTAACATTTCGTTAGTTAAATCTTTGATAAAATTTAGCACAAATTACAAAGAAAACCAATAAACCAGGATGAAGGTAGTAGTAATGTTATAGCCAACCTCTTGTGGTCTATCCTACTATATGAATGACCATAGATGATGGCTATACATGACATGGCAGTTTCTTATAACCATCTGGCTATACTATTAACCATGCTCTCATAACTTGATAGAAACCACAATTAAATTGGGAGGAATAAGAGTCTAAAGCGCACATAATCCACTCTCTAGCCGTGGTCAAACCTAGCTAAGTATGGAAGTTGAACGGACAGAAATTAACACCCAAACTCTCATCACATGTTCACCGTCTTCTGTTTTACGTAAGTTTATTCCACGAGAGAGAGTATGATATTGTGTATAGCCTTCATTCTAAAAGTTAACTATCTCTTCTTAAATTTACGAGGGAATTATCTGCACGCCACTCTCAAGAGTCCAATCCTTTTATACCACCGGTAGAAGACTCGTTCTGTCACTGGATAAATTATCTTTCTTCTGTATACTCATGGAGCTCCACACTAATAGAAAATTAACGAATTTTAATCGATCAAATAGAGGCTACTCCATCCATTCTACTCCCTCCGTTACTCGTTGTGGTTTTTGTTCAAATTTGAACTGAAACCACGACGAGTAAATCTGAACGGAGGAAGTAAAATACTTATCATGGGTTTAATTCAAATTTGTAATTAAGACTTTCACTTGTGTTCTAGTACATAGAACCGAGCTCTTTAATTAGGAGTGCTGTAGATCCTCTCTCTGCAATGATGAGCAGACCTAGTTAGCTCCTCCTGATTCTAGATAAATTATAAATATACAAAAAATGAACAGATATGATTGGGGTGGCGCGTATGGAAGCGCGACCTGTCGACTGAAACCCCTGGTCCTGGTGCAACTGCAGTCGACTTCGCTGCAGTTCCTTAATTCATAGCAGTTACGTATTTGTACGTGGCCCTGTGTAGCCCCTTGGGTGTGTTACTTGTCCATATTCGGTGTCGGATCAGCGGACAGATATGTATTGCCTACAGGGAACGTCGCTGTTTTAAATCTTACACACGTAAGGATAAGTGTTGTGAGAAGTTTCTGAGGCCCTGCATCCATGGCCTGCTGATGCAGCTAGATAACTAGCCGTATTGTAATACTTAGCCGATACGTAATAGATTTGCGCTGGATTGCACGCGTCGTGCACGTCGCGTGCGTGTCCATCTTATCTCCATGTCTTGGCGGGTCTCGCTTAGTCACTCTCAGCTCTATTGTCTGCTAATTGGACGTTGGTGACTGCGTCGCGATCAGAAGTTCCAGCCATGCGAGAGGAGTACACCATTTTCTTGGAGTCTAATACGGAAGTATGTATCGTCAGGTATACATAAGTACATGCATGCTCCTGGTTGGTCGCGCTTGCTTTGTCAAATTGAGTTTTAAAAACTGCCGCGACCGGCTGCTTGTGGCTGGGCTCTGGACGGCTACCGACGTGGTTGTGTTACCATGGAGTATATATCCGTTCCGTTTCAAGGTTTTTCTGGTGTCCTGTATACGGTCAACTTGTGGCGAACGTAAATCATTTTTATTGGCTGGCTAGCCCAAAAATTCTAGGGCTCTATGCCACATCCTTTGATATTTTTGGATGGTTGAAGCTTTGCGTTTTTCTTATGGAAAGAGCGAGAATATAGGGCCCTGTTTGGTTCATAAGTCCTAGGACTTTTTTTAGTCCCAACTTATAAGTCACAAGTCCCTAAAAAGTCCCTACCTGTTTGGTTCCTGAGACTTATAAGTCCCTATAAGACCATATTACAACTATAAGTCCCTATAAGTCCCTCCTTGAGAGTCTTATTTCATAAGTCCCAAATGCCCACTTTAAGTCCCTATAAGTCTCTCCTGTTTGGTTTAGATGAGACTTATAGGGACTTTTTTAAGTCCCTAAGCCAATAAGTCCCTGGAAACAAACACCCTCTAACTTCTGCAAGAATTAAAAAGTACAGCCTAGCTAGCTCGCCATTAGGCGTGATGTCAGTTACTTCTCAAAGTCCTCCGGCCCTTTTTTAGTCCCAACTTATAAGTCACAAGTCCCTAAAAAGCTGCGTGATGTCAGTTACTTTAGGCACCTCGTTTGAAAGCGCATCATCGGAAATCCTGAAATAAACTCAGGAATAATGCGAGCACCGGGACATGAACCTTGATGGGATGGGGATACCACTGTCCCTGTAACCATCCAACCACATGATAGATAACTAAGCTTGTATATGTCCCATGAAACACAACCAGTTGTTTGCCGCAACAACAACAAAAATTCTTATGTATGTGCCTGTTTATTCTATGAATGATATGAATCGTTCACTCAATTTTATCAATGAAATATTAGTTATATGCCACAAAACATATCCACTAAATACTTATGTAAAATCCGAATTCAATGGTATAATTTTTTAGAATGTAATCCACATTTTGTTGGTCGAATTGACGAACGAGAAACATTTGTCTTTACAAATTGTTGGTCGAATTTTATCAACCCATTTTACTACAGGAAGGCAGGTAGTAAGTTGATGTCGTAGACATGCTTCTTACTGTCAGAATGGACCCCTCAAGCTCCAGTAAAATGGGTGCCTTCTCTAAGTTGCTTCATATGTTTGGATGAAAACGAAACCGTCGTATTCCTCGTGAACCATGTTACTTATATTACCATATTACCAGGAGGTGGCCAATTTAGCTTTTGAAGATGAAGAGATGATGAATGATCATTGCCACTATGTCGGCTCGGCCCAGAACTATCTTTTAGGAGGATAGGGATAGTTTTCTTTATAACTTTGCATGGCTAAGTTTTGCTCAAAAACATGTGAATTTTGTATGTAGAAACGTTTTATAAATTCATTAGAAAGTGTTGCTTTCATAATTAAAAATGTGGGTTGATGCCAGGAACTAGATTTTTGGATCCCACCATCTTGACTGCTATCCGACCCACCACATGAGTAAATTAGTCAAACCAGCTCTTGACTCATCCAGCTAGAAATGTTGGTAAATTGGAACCGTGGTGCACTGGTTGTACTTGACCACGATTACCCCCATTTAGAAATGTTCAAAAATCCAAAGAGAAAAATAATGGATGTAGACACTACATATATCTACCATGTTACTTCCTTCATTCCAAATTATTTGAAATTTTAGTTTATTCATAAGTCAGATCTTTTAGTGTATGACAAAGAAGTCTATGGAAAGAAATATCAACATCTATATAACTCAATATCTTTCATATTTCATCATAAAATATATTTTCCTACTATGTATAGTTGATGTTGTAAATATTAGCACATTTTCCTATAAAATTGGTCAAATATAAAGGCAAGTTTCTATGAACTTGCTCAAATATAGAGCAGTTTGCCGCAGGACAAAGCTAGATACTTCTAATAATCTCGAATTGAGGAGGCACAAGGTCTCATTTTTAACTCCAAAACACAAGTCCAGAAGAAAAAGACATGTCTCGACGTGAATACTAATCCCTGTGTTCCTAAATATAAATCTTTTTAGAGATTCCAATATTGGCTACATACGAAGTAAAATGAGTGAATCTATACTCTAAACTACGTCTATATACATATGTATGTAGTCCATATTGAAATCTCTAAAAGGACTTATATTTAGGAACGGAGGCGTAGAAGATTTATATTGGCATGTGAATTTTGACCATTTTGCTTCTTTGTATGTTTCTCATGTTATGTTGTGTGTGCAATTTTATTCATGAAAGAAATATGCCCTAGAGGCAATAATAAAGTTGTTATTTATATTTCCTTATATCATGATAAATGTTTATTATTTAATGCTAGAGTTGTATTAAACGGAAACTTAGTACATGTGTGAATACATAGACAAAACATATAGTCCCTAGTATGCCTCTACTTGACTAGTTCATTAATCAAAGATGGTTATATTTCCTAACCATAGACATGTGTTGTCATTTGATGAACGGAATCACATCATTAGAGAATGATGTGAGGGATAAGACCCATCCTTTAACTTAGCATAATGATTGTTAAGTTTATTGCTATTGCTTTCTTCATGACTTATACATGTTCCTCTGACTATCCTGAATACCGGAGGAACACCTTGTGTGCTATCAAATGTCACAACATAACTGGGTGATTATAAAGATGCTCGACAGGTGTCTCCGAAGGTGTTTGTTGGGTTGGCCTAGATCGAGATTAGGATTTGTCACTCCGTGTATCGGAGAGGTATCTCTGGGCCCTCTCGGTAATGCTCTTCACTATAAGCCTTGCAAGCAATGTGACTAATGAGTTAGTTGCGGGATGAAGCATTACGGAACGAGTAAAGATACGTGCCAGTGATGAGATTGAACTAGGTATTAAGATAACGACGATCGAATCTCGGGAAGTAACATACCGATGACAAAGGGAACAACGTATGTTGTTATGCAGTTTGACCGATAAAGATCTTCATAGAATATGTAGGAGCCAATATGAACATCCAGGTTCTGCTATTGGTTATAGATCAGAGGTGTGTCCCGGTCATTGATACGTCTCCAACGTATCTATAATTTTTTATCGTTCCATGCTGTTATATTATCATTCTTGGATGTTTTACAATCATTTTGAAGTCATTTTATATTATTTTTTGGTACTAACCTATTATCATAGTGCCAAGTGCCAGTTGCTGTTTTCTGCATGTTTTTTACATCGCAGGAAATCAATATCAGACGGAGTCCAAATGCCACGACAATTTACGATGATTTTTTATGGACCAGAAGGAAGGAGTTGGGCCCTGGTTGCAGCTAGGGGGAGTCCTGAGGAGGGGAAAACCCACCAGGGCGCGCCCTGGTGGGTTGTGCCCACCTCAGGTGCCCCCTGGACTACCTCTTTGCTCTATAAATACCCCAATATTCCAGAAACCCTAGGGGAGTCGATGAAATATTCATCCAGCCGCCGCAGAGGCCAGAACCACCAAGATCCAATCTATACACCGTCATGGAGGAGTTCACCACTTCCATTGGTGCCTCTCCTATGATGCGTGAGTAGTTCTTTGTAGACCTTCGGGTCCGTAGTTAGTAGCTAGATGGCTTCCTCTCTCTCTCTCTCTCTCTTGATTATCAATACAATGGTCTCTTGGAGATCCATATGATGTAAGTATTTTGGCGGTGTGTTTGTTGGGATATGATGAACTTTGAGTTTATGATCAGATCTATGATTTTATCCATGAAAGTTATTTGAGTCTTATTTGATCTCTTATATGCATGATTGCTTATAGCCTCGTATTTCTTCTCGGATATTTGGGTTTTGTTGGGGATATAACTATTAGGTATGAATCGCCCAGGAGGGGTTGGGTCACACCTATGGCGATTCACTATTATGAAGCCCACTGAGACACTTGAAGATGTCGGTTCAGTTAAAGGCCCAAGGCCCAAAGGCGATCTAAGGCCCGTAGAGATAAACCGCCATATGTATGTAACTTGTATTGTAAGGCTGGAATAGAGAGAGACCGAGCCGGACACTGTTTATGAGCCGGCCAGGACTCTGTGAGCCGCTGGGTGTCGACCTCTGTATATAAAGGGAGGACCCGACGACGGTTCAGGGCAAGTAACCACAGATCGAGAACTAGGCCAAGCGGAATCGCTACCTGGTAATCGAGACATAAGCAATACCACCCAAAACTGGATCGTAGGCTTTTACCTTCACCGCAAGGGGCCGAACCAGTATAAACCCCGTGTCCTTTGTCCCGTTTAACCCCTTTAAGCTTCCTAGTTGCGATGGCTCCATGAATAAGTCCTTTCGCTAGGACATCTGACGTGACAATTCCACGACAGTTGGCGCACACTGTGGGGCCACCACATGGTGGATTTGAGTTCTTGAAGGGCAGCTTTGAAGGGCTCAAAGGATATGTTGTGGGCTGGATGACCAAGAGTCGTCGCGGCAAGCTCTACATCGATGATGCAGGCTAGGGCCCTGACGCTGGCTCAATCGAGTATGGGTACCGGGTCCCCTTCGGCGGAATCCACGTCTTCATCGGCAAGATCGGGGAGGCGGGCCTGAGCCAGACATCTGCACCGACATCATCGAGACAGCTCAACGCGCGAGAGCCGCCCAGGCTCAGCCCGCCGTGAGGCGCGCCTTCATGGGATGCATCCATGAAGGGGATCTTTCGGAAGGATCTGTGTCTGGCGTGAGACGGCCATCTAATCTGATGGTGAGTCATCCACAGGTGAGACGGATTTGTTGTATCAATTGCAAGATGGCGTGCTTGGGGGCTGTTCCGATGGCAGCAGTATTCTGGACCCCTTTGAGCCGCCTAGCAGAGTCGGAATCTTCATGGTTGGTACCCAAACTAGGTTAAATTCTTCAACTGCAACAACGATGACTTCTGGGTCAGCAGCGGTGACCGCGGCTGGGGCAGGAGGCCGTGTGCGCTCGCCAGCTCAAGTTCTGATGTCTCTAATGGATAAATTGACGACTCTTTTAACCGTCGTGGTTAATCCAGCGGATCAAGCTCAACATGATGTGGAGGTGGCACAACTACGTGAGGAGACAACACAAGCTAAAGAAGACCTGGCAGCGGAGGACGTCAGGATAACCGCAGGATGGGCGGCTCTGGATACTTGGGCAGAACAGATTCAGGCGCAGGCCTTTCAGCTTGCGTTGGATCAGAATGCGTCTAATGAGGTCATGAGGAGAAGGCACCAGTCCCGTCTTCCTACAATGTATGAGCCTAGAAACCTTTTTTGCACGCCTGGTGCAGGACCCAGTAACCCGCCAGAGGTAAACCAGACTGCGACACCTGGGGCAGGGATGACGGTTCAACCACGGGTGACAAAACTTCCACGTCCAAACACTGATCTGATTCAGCATGTGCCAACGCCTCCAGGTCACTATTCTAACCAGCTGGAGAACATGATTGCTGCGGCAACACGATTGGCGGCTCTTCCAGTGGATGGCGACTCTCCGACGGCGGTTGAGACGCGAAGGGTCAGAGAGCTTCTTCAGACGGCTTTAGCACAGCAGAAGGCATACTCTTACAGTAGAGACATGATTCATTCAACCCCACGTCCATGTTGGGAACGTAGCAGAAATTCAAAATTTTCTATGCATTACCAAGATCAATCTATGGAGATTCTAGCAACGAGAGAGAGGGGAGAGAGGGGAGTGCATCTTCATACCCTTGAAGATCACGATGTGGAAGAGTTGCAAGAACACGGTCGGTGGAGTCGTACACGAAGCGATTTAGATGGCGACCGAATCCGATCTAAGCACCGAACAACGGTGCCTCCGCGTTCAACACACGTGCAGCCCGATGACGTCTCCCGTGCCTTGATCCAGCAAGGAGAGAGGGAGAGGTTGGGAAGACTCTATCCAGCAGCATCACAACGGCGTGGTGGTGATGAAGGAGCGTGGCACTCTAGTAGGGCTTCGCCAAGCACTGCGAGAGACGAGGAGGGAGAGGGGTAGGGCTGCGCCAAGAGAGAGGGAGACTCATGTGTTTGGCAGCCCCAAAACCCCGACTATATATAGGAGGAGGGGAGGAGGGTGCGCCTCCTCTAGGGTTCCCACCCCTAGGGGGGCGGCAGCCCTAGATGGGATGGAGGGGGGCGGCCAAGAGGGAGAGAGAGGGAGGTGCGCCCTAGGGTGGGCCTTTAGGCCCATCAGCGCCTAGGGTTTCCCCTCTCCCCTCATAGCTGCGCCTTGGGCTTTGGTGGGAGGCGCACCAGCCCACTCTGGTGCTGGTCCCTTCCCACTCTAGGTCCATGCAAGCCTCCGGGGCTGGTGGCCCCTCCCGGTGGACCCCGGAACCCTTTCGGTGGTCCCGGTACATTACCGGTGATACCCGTAATACTTCCGGTGACCAAAACCTCACTTCCTATATATTATTCTTTACCTCCGGACCATTCTGGAACTCCTCGTGATGTACGGGATCTCATCCGGGACTCCTAAGAACATTCGGTAACCACATACAAAACTTCCCTATAACCCTAGAGTCATCGAACCTTATGTGTGTAGACCCTACGGGTTCGGGAATAATGCAGACATGACCGAGACAGCTCTCTGGCCAATAACCAACATCGGGATCTGGATAGCCATGTTGGCTCCCACATGTTCCATGATTATCTCATCGGATGAACCACGATGTCAATGATTCAAGCAATCCCATATACAATTCCCTTTGTCAGTCGGTATGTTACTTGCCCGAGATTCGATCGTCGGTATCCCAATACCTCGTTCAATCTCGTTACCGGCAAGTCGCTTTCCTCGTTATGTAATGCATGATCCCGTGACTAACCACTTAGTCACATTGAGCTCATTATGATGATGCATTACCGAGTGGGCCCAGAGATACCTCTCTGTCATACGGAGTGACAAATTCCAATCTCGATTCATGCCAACCGAACAGACACTTTCGGAGATACCTGAGTGCACCTTTATAGTCACCCAGTTACGTTGTGACGTTTGGTTCACCCAAAGCACTCTTACGGTATCCGGGAGTTACACAATCTCATGGTCTAAGGAAATGATACTTGACATTAGAAGAGCTTTAGCAGACGAACTACACGATCTTGTGCTATGCTTTGTATTGGTTCTTGTCCATCACATCATTCTCCTAATGATGTGATCCCGTTATCAATGACATCTAATGTCCATGGTCAGGAAACCATAACCATCTATTGATCAACGAGCTAGTCAACTAGAGGCTCACTAGGGAAATGTTGTGGTCTATGTATTCCCACATGTATTACGGTTTCCAGTCAATACAATTATAGCATGAACAATAGACAATTATCATGAACAAGGAAATACAATAATAACCATTTTATTATTGCCTCTAGGGCATATTTCCATAGTTTCCCACTTGCACTAGAGTCAATAATCTAGTTCACATCACTATGTGATTGTAATGAATCAACCCACATGGGGTTTGATCATATCTCACTTGTGAGAGAGGTTATTAGTCAACGGGTCTGAACCTTTCAGATCCGTGTGTGCTTTACAAATATCTATGTCATCTTGTAGATGCAGCTACCAAGCGCTACTTGGAGCTATTCCAAATAACTGCTCTACTATACGAATCCGGTTTACTACTCAGAGTTATCTGGATTAGTGTCAAAGTTTGCATCGACGCAACCCTTTACGACGAACTCTTTTACCACCTCCATAATCGAGAAAATTCCTCAGTCCACTAGTTAATAAGGATAAGTTTGACCGCTGTCCTATGATTCATTGCTGGATCACTCTTGTACCCCTTGACTGACTCATGGCAAGGCACACTTCAGGTGCGGTACACAACATAGCATACTGTAGAGCCTATGTCTAAAGCATAGAGGACGACCTTCGTCCTTTCTCTCTCTTCTGCCGTGGTCAGGTCTTGAGTCTTACTCAATACTCACACCTTATAACATAGCCAAGAACTCCTTCTTTGCCGATCTATTTTGAACTCCTTCAAAATCTTGTCACGGTATGTATTCATTTGAAAGTACTATTAAGCATTTTTGATCTATCCTTATAGATCTTGATGCTCAATGTTCAAGTAGCTTATCCAGGTTTTTCATTGAAAAACACCTTTCAAATAACCCTATATGCTTTCTAGAAATTCTACATTATTTCCGATCAACAATATGTCAACAACATATACTCATCAGAAATTCTATAGTGCTCCCACTCACTTCTTTGGAAATACAAGTTTCTCACAAACTTTGTATAAACCCAAAATCTTTGATCATCTCATCAAAGCGTATATTCCAACTCCGAGATGCTTACTCCAGTCCTTTGAAGGATTGCTGGAGCTTTGCATACTTGTTAGCATCTTTCAGGATTGTCAAAACCTTCTGGTTGTATCACATACAACCTTTCCTCAAGAAAATCGTCGAGGAAACAATGGTTTTTGACATCCTATTTGCAAGATTTCATAAATCATGCAGTAACTACTAATACAATTCCAACAGATTCATAGAATCGCTACGAGTGAGAAGGTCTCATCGTAGTCAACTCCTTGAACTTGTTAGAAAACATCTTAGCGACAAGTCGAGCCTTTTTAATGGTGAAACTTACCATCATTGTCTGTCTTCCTTTTAAATCCATCTGTACCCAACAGCCTCACGACTATCAAGTAGTTCAAAGTCTGCACTTTGTTTTCATACATGGATCCTCTCTCAGATTTTATGGCCTCTAGCCATTTGTTGGAATCCGGGCCCACCATTGCTTCTCCATAGCTCATAGGTTCATTGTTGTCTAGCAACATGACTTCCAAGACAGGATTACCGCACCATTCTGAAGTAGTACGCATCCTTGTCGACCTACGAGGTTTGGTAGTGACTTGATCCGAAGTTTCATGATCACTATCATCAACATCCACTTCAATTGGTGTAGGTGCCACAGGAACAACTTCCTGTGCCCTGCTACACACTAGTTGAAGTGATGGTTCAACAACCTCATCAAGTCTCCACCATCCTCCCACTCAATTCTTTCAAGATAAACTTTTCCTCGAGAAAGGACCCGTTTATAGAAACAATCACTTTTGCTTCCGGATTTGAAATAGGAGGTATACCCAAATGTTTTGGGTGTCCTATGAAGATGCATTTATCCGCTTTGGGTTCGAGCTTATCAGGCTGAAACTTTTTCACATAAGCATCGCAGCCCCAAACTTTTAAGAAACGACATCTTAGGTTTCTCCAAACCATAGTTCATATGGTGTCATCTCAACGGAATTACATGGTACCCTATTTAAAGTGAATGCGGTTGTCTCTAATTCCTAACCCATAAACGATAGTGGTAATTCAATAAGAGACATCATGGTATGCACCATATCCAATAGGGTGCAGTTATGATGTTCGGACACACCATCACACTATGGTGTTCCAGGCGGCATTAGTTGTGAAACAATTTCCACAATGTCTTAATTGTGTACCAAACACGTAACTCAGATATCCATCTCTATGATCATATCATAGACATTTTATCCTCTTGTCACGACGATCTTCAACTTCACTCTAAAATTACTTGAACCTTTCAATAATTCAGACTTGTGTTTCATCAAGTAAATATACTTAGCATCTACTCAAATCATCTGTGAAGTAAGAACATAACGATATCCACTGCGTGCCTCAGCACTCATTGGACTGCACACATCAAAATGTATTACTTCCAACAAGTTGCTTTCTTGTTCCATCTCACTGAAAACGAGGCTTTTCAGTCATCTTGCCCATGTGGTATGATTTGCATGTCTCAAGTGATTTAGAATCAAGTGAGTCCAAACGATCCATCTGCATGGAGTTTCTTCATGCGCACATACCAATAGACATGGTTCGCATGTCTCAAACTTTTCAAAAATGAGTGAGTCCAAAGATCCATCAACATGGAGCTTCTTCATGCGTTTTATACCAATATGACCTAAATGGCAGTGCCACAAGTAGGTGGTACTATCATTATTATCTTATATCTTTTGGCATGAACATGTGTATCACTACGACCGAGATTCAATAAACCATTCATTTTAGGTGCAAGACCATTGAAGGTATTATTCAAATAAACAGAGTAACCATTATTCTCCTTAAATGAATAATCGTATTGCGATAGACATAATCCAATCATGTCTATTCTCAATGCAAACACAAAATAACAATTATTTAGGTTTAACACCGATCCCGATGGTAGAGGGAGTATGCGATGCTTGATCACATCAAGCTTGGAAACACTTCCAACACATATCGTCATCTCACCTTTAGCTAGTCTCTGTTTATTCCGTAGCCTTTTATTTCGAGTTACTAACACTTAGCAACTGAACCGGTATCTACTACCATGGTGCTACTAGGAGTACTAGTAAAGTACACATTAATATAATGTATATCCAATATACTTCTGTCGACCTTGCCAGCCTTCTCATCTACCAAGTATCTAGGGTAGTTCTGCTTCAGTGACTGTTCCCCTCATTACAGAAGCACTTAGTCTCGGGTTTGGGTTCAACCTTGGGTTTCTTTACTAGAGTAGCAACTGATTTTCCATTTCATGAAGTATCGCTTCTTGCCCTTGCCCTTCTTGAAACTAGTGGTTTCAGTAACCATCAACAATTGATGCTCCTTCTTGATTTCTACTTTCGCGGTGTCAAACATCGCGAATATTTCAAGGATCATCATATCTATCCCTGATATGTTATAGTTCATCACGAAGCTCTAGTATCTTGGTGGCAATGACTTTGGAGAAACATCACTATCTCATCTGGAAGATTACCTCCCACTCTATTCAAGTGATTGTTGTACCCAGACAATCTGAGTACAAGCTCAACGATTGAGCTTTTCTCCCTTAGTTTGTAGGCTAAGAAACTCGTCGGAGGTCTTATACCCCTTGACGTAGGCACGAGCCTGAAATCCCAATTTTAGCTCTTGGAACATCTCATATGTTCCCGATGTTTCAAAATGTCTCCGGTGCCTCAATTCTAAACCGTTTAACATTACGCACTGAACTATCACGTAGTCATCAAAACGTGTATGTCAGATGTTCGCAACATCCACAGACGATGCTCGAGGTTCAGCACACCTAGCGGTGCATTAAGGACATAAGCCTTTTGCGCAGCAATGAGGATAATCCTCAGTTTACGGACCCAGTCCGCATAATTGCTACTATCAACTTTCAACTAAAATTTTCTCTAGGAACATATCTTAAATAGTAGAACTAAAGTGTAAGCTACGACATAATTTGCAAAGACCTTTTGAATATGTTCATGATAATTAAGTTCATCTTGTTATTTAATGAACTCCCACTTAGATAGACATCCGTCTAGTCATCTAAGTGATACATGATCCGAGTCATCTAGGCCATGTCTGATCATCACGTGAGACAGACTAGTCATCATCGGTGAACATCTCCATGTTGATCGTATCTACAATACGACTCATGTTCGACCTTTCGATCTCTTGTGTTCCGAGGCCATGTCTGTACATGCTAGGCTCGTCAAGTCAACCTAAGTGTTTTGCGTGTGTAAATCTGGCTTACACCCGTTGTATGTGAACGTTAGAATCTATCACACCCGATCATCACGTGGTGCTTTGAAGCAACGATCTTTCGCAACGGTGCACACTTAGGGGGAACACTTTCTTGAAATTATTATGAGGGATCATCTTATTTACTACCGTCGTTCTAAGCAAATAAGATGCATAAACATGATAAACATCACATGCAATCAAATAGTGACATGATATGGCCAATGTCATTTTGCTCCTTTTGATCTCCATCTTCGGGGCTCCATGATCATCATCGTCACCGGCATGACACCATGATCTCCATCATCGTGTCTCCACGAAGTTGTCTCGCCAACTATTACTTATACTACTATGGCTAACAGTTTAGCAATGAAGTAAAGTAATTACATGGCGTTATTCAGTGACACGCAGGTCATACAATAAATAAAGACAACTCCTATGGCTCCTGCCGGTTGTCATACTCATCGACATGCAAGTCGTGATTCCTATTACAAGAATATGATCAATCTCATACATCACATATATTTCATTCATCACATCTTCTTGGCCATATCACATCACACAGCATATGCTGCAGGAACAAGTTAGACGTCCTCTAATTGTTGTTACAAGTTTTTACGTGGCTGCTATAGGTTTCTAGCAAGAACGTTTCTTACCTATGCCAAAACCACAATGTGATATGCCAATTGCTATTTACCCTTCATAAGGACCCTTTTCATCAAATCCGATCCGACTAAAGTGGGAGAGACAGACACCCGCTAGCCACCTTATGCAACTAGTGCATGTCAGTCGGCGGAACCTGTCTCACGTAAGCGTACATGTAAGGTCGGTCCGGGCCGCTTCATCCCACGATGCCGTTGAAACAAGATAGGACTAGTAATGGTAAGCATATTGAACAAAATCAACGCCCACAACAACTTGTGTTCTACTCGTGCATATAATTTATGCAATAGACCTAGCTCTGATACCACCATCGGGGAACGTAGCAGAAATTCAAAATTTTCTATGCATCACCAAGATCAATCTATGGAGATTCTAGCAACGGGAGATAGGGGAGTGCATCTTCATACCCTTGAAGATGGCGATGCGGAAGCGTTGCAAGAATGTGGTCGGTGGAGTCGTACACGAAGCGATTCATATCACGGCCGAATCCGATCTATGCACTGAACAATGGTGCCTCCGCGTTCAACACACGTGCAGCCCGGTGACGTCTCCCGTGCCTTGATCCAGCAAGGAGAGAGGGAGAGGTCGGGGAAGACTCCATCCAGCAGTAGCACAACAGCGTGGTGGTGATGGAGGAGCGTGGCACTCCAGCAGGGCTTCGCCAAGCACTGCGAGAGACGAGGAGGGAGAGGGGTAGGGCTGCGCCAAGAGAGAGAGACTCTTGTGTTTGGCAGCCCCCAAACCCCCACTATATATAGGAGGAGGGGAGGAGGGTGCACCCCCTCTAGGGTTCCCACCCCTATGGGGGCGGCAGCCCTAGATGGGATGGAGGGGGGCGGCCAAGAGGGGGAGAGAGGGAGGTGCGCCCTAGGGTGGGCCTTTAGGCCCATCAGCACCTAGGGTTTCCCCTCTCCCCTCATAGCTGCGCCTTGGGTCTTGGTGGGAGGCGCACCAGCCCACTCTGGGGCTGGTCCCTTCCCACTCTAGGCCCATGCAAGCCTCCGGGGCTGGTGGCCCCTCCTGGTGGACCCCGCAACACTTCCGGTGGTCCCCGTACATTACCGGTGACACCCGCAATACTTTCGGTGACGAAAACCTCACTTCCTATATACTATTCTTTATCTCCGGACCATTCTAGAACTCCTCGTGACGTCCGGGATCTCATCCAGGACTCCGAACAATGTTCGGTAACCACATACAAAACTTCCCTATAACCCTAGCATCATCGAACCTTAATTGTGTAGACCCTTCGGGTTCGGGAATCATGCAGACATGACCAAGACAATTCTCTGGCCAATAACCAACAGCGGGATCTGGATACCCATGTTGGCTCCCACATGTTCCATGATGATCTCATCGGATGAACCACAATGTCAAGGATTCAAGCAATCCCGTATACAATTCCCTTTGTCAATCGGTACATTACTTGCCCGAGATTCGATCGTCGGTATCCCAATACCTCGTTCAATCTCGTTACCGGCAAGTCACTTTACCCGTTACGTAATGCATGATCCCGTGACTAACTACTTAGTCACATTGAGCTCATTATGATGATGCATTACCGAGTGGGCCCAGAGATACCTCTCCGTCATACGGAGTGACAAATTCTAGTCTCGATTCGTGCCAACCCAACAGACACTTTCAGAGATACCCATAGTGCACCTTTATAGGCACCCAGTTACGCTGTGACGTTTGGTACACCCGAAGCACTCTTACGGTATCCGGGAGTTACACAATCTCATGGTCTAAGGAAATGATACTTGACATTAGAAAAGATTTACCAGACGAACTACACGATCTTGTGCTATGCTTAGTATTGGGTCTTGTCCATCACATCATTCTCCTAATGATGTGATCTCGTTATCAATGACATCTAATGTCCATGGTCAGGAAACCATAACCATCTATTGATCAACGAGCTAGTCAACTAGAGGCTCACTAGGGACATGTTGTGGTCTATGTATTCCCACATGTATTACCGTTTCCAGTCAATACAATTATAGCATGAACAATAGACAATTATCATGAACAAGGAAATACAATAATAACCATTTTATTATTGCCACTAGGGCATATTTCCAACAGTCCAAGCCGGAGCAAGAGTTATAGCAGGCACCTAGACTGACCAGCCGTTTCAAGCAATTCCCAGTGCCGTGATCAGCCACGTGGGCACGACCCGACATGGGGTGGGTTCTTAACGTGCGTAATCAGGACAGAGTGTGTCAGTAAATTGAGCAGGCGGCTCAACAGGCGGCCTAGCTGGCGGCTTATCAGCCCCTGCCGGTTTATCTGACGATGTCAATTGAGGCAGGTTTGGCCACTAGGACGGGGGGCGTACCTTGTTTGGTACCGGCTCTGCGTAACGAGCGTTTTCCTAAGGATTTCAAGGGGCCTCGTAAGGTGCCTAATTACACGGCCGATTTATAGCCTGGGGCATGGATCAAAAGTTATGAGATGGCCATGGAGCTACTAGAAGTCAGTGATGCTGCAATGGCCAAGTACTTCACCATGATGCTGGATGGAACGGCTCGTAATTGGTTGAAAGCATTGCCACCTAATTCCATCGATTCATGGGCAGAATTAAAAGAGCGGTTTATCCAGAACTTTAAAGACACATGCAAGCAGCCCATGTTGAATGTGGACTCGACTAATTGCAGGCAAGAGGAGGGTGAATCCATGACCCATTGGGTGCGTCGGGTTAAAGCTATAATAGATTCATCTAATAAGATGGACGCTGGCTCTGTAGTCTTAATGTTGGAGAAAAATTGCTGTTTTGAGCCTCTGAAAATGAAGATGGGATGGTTCAAGCGCGATTGTAATGACATGGGCCAGCTTGTGGCGGCTCTAGTCAAATATGCCGACTCTGATAGTACCAAGGATCCCGAGTGTGACGATGAAAAGGCAGGGAAGGGAAAAAAGAGCGATAACGCCAAGGGTCCTCAGCATAACCTGGCAAATCATGGAGGCAATAATAAGCATAAGGCTGATGGTAGCTCGAAGTTTGTAGCTAACACCAATGGGAAAGGCAACAATCAACAGCGTAAGGGGATACCACCTCCTCGGTCCGGTGGGTCAGGTCCCACCCTTGAGCAGTTGCTAAATGAGCCCTGTCCAAGGCATGGCACTCAACAGAAACCAGCCACTCATCTGTGGAAGGATTGCATGATCATGAAGGCTTTCAAAAATTCTAACATGTTTGACAACAATAATGGGTCGGGCGGCGGCTCAGGTGGCAGCGACTTTCATGGCCCGGGTTATAGAGGTGGCGGCTCTAATGCAGGTTTTCAGGGCCACCAAAGCAACCAGGGTGGATATAACCAAGGCAACCAACAATCTGGCCAAGGAGGTCAGCAATAGCAGCAATTCGGGTATCAAAGTCATCCAAAACAGTTGAACAGTGGGCAGTATCACATCTTCACCACTAATTTATGCAAACGGGACCAGAAGCTTCACAAAAGGGCAGTGAACACTGTTGAGCCGGCAGTTCCCCAGTGTTTGCGATGGTCTGAGCAGCCCATTATGTGGAGTCGGGTGGATCACCCGCCCCGGGTTGACAACCCGGGTCACTTGGCTTTGGTGGTGGCGCCTCAAGTTGGGGGGTACAAGTTCACTAAGGTACTCATGGATGGAGGCAGTAGCATCAACATCCTTTATTATGAGACCTTCCGTCGTATGGGGTTAAGTGATAAGAATCTTAAGCAGTCCAATACTGTTTTCCATGGCGTGGTTCCTGGTAAGTCGGCATACCCAGTGGGCAAGATTGAGCTGGAAGTAGCCTTTGGAGATGAGCACGATTCCCGGGCTGAGAAGTTAACCTTTTAAGTGGTCAAAATCAGGAGTCCGTACCATGCTCTGTTTGGACGGCCGGCTTACGCCAAGTTCATGGCGCGACCGTGTTATGTTTATCTACAGCTCAAAATGCTGGGTTACAAGGGGACCATCACGGTTCATGGAAGCCGAAAAGTAGCCTTGGAATGTGAAGAAGGAGATGCGGCTTATGCTGAGTCGGTCTGTGCAGCAGAAGAGTTGAAGTTTTACAAGGATAATGTTGATCCGGCTGATATGACGTTTTTGAAAAAACCTACTACAGAGCGTGACCTAGTGATGAAGTTTAAATCGTCCGACGACACAAAACTTGTTGATTTTGTTCCGGGCGACTAATCCAAGCAGTTCAGTATCAGTGCTAATCTGGATCCCAAATAGGAAAGCGCGCTCATCGAGTTCATCCGTGAGAACCGGGACATCTTTGCATGGAAACCCTCTGACATGCCGGGTGTACCGAGAGAACTCACTAAGCACACTCTCAATATTGAACTTAAGTTTAAGCCGGTCAAGCAGTTTCTTCCGCGGTTTAATGAGGAGAGGCAGAAGGCCATTGGTGAGGAGGTGGCCCGGCTCTTGGCAGCCGGGTTCATTATTGAAGTATTTCATCCTGAATGGTTGGCTAACCCGGTGCTAGTGCTCAAGAAGAATGGTACTTGGCGTATGTGTGTGGATTACACGGACTGGAACAAAGCTTGTCCAGATGATCCCTTTGCTCTCCCTCGTATTGATCAAATCATTGATGCTACGGCGGGGTGTGAGCGTCTGAGTTTTTTGGATGCTTATTCTGGATATCATCAGATCAAGATGACAGTTAAGGACCAGGAGAAGACATCGTTTATTACTCCCTTTGGAGCCTTCTTCTATGTTTCTATGCCTTTTGGGCTCAAGAGTGCTCAGGCGACTTATCAGCGTTGTGTGCAGAATTGTCTTCATACTCAGATTGAACGCAATGTTCATGCTTACGTAGATGATATTATGGTGAAGTCCAGAGAGAAGGAAACCCTGATAGATGACTTAAGGGGGACCTTTGATAATCTCTGGGTCTACAACATGATGCTTAACCCGGCAAAGTGTGTCTTCGGTGTGCCGGCAGGCAAGCTCTTGGGGTTTATGATTTCTAACAGAGGCATTGAGGCTAACCTGGAGAAGATCAAGGCTATTACCTCTTTGGCAAAACCCAAGTGTATCAATGACATTCAGCGTTTGGCGGGTCGTATTGCTGCTTTAAGCCGGTTCATAAGCCGGTTAGGTGAGAAGGCCATACCATTGTATCAGATGATGAAGAAGATAGACGACTTTGTCTGGAGTGATGCTGCTAACGCTGCCTTTGAGGATTTGAAGAGTCAGCTAGCCGAGCCACCAGTCCTTGCGGATCCCATCGATAAGGAGCCCTTATTGTTATATGTGGCTGGTAACACACGTGCTGTCAGTGTGGCCATAGTGGTGGAGCGCAAGGAGGCTGGTAAGGAGTATCCGGTTCAATGGCCGGTTTATTACACCAGTGAGGTGCTTATTGAGTCCAAACAAAGGTATCCACATTGGTAGAAGCTTGTTTATGGGGTGTTCATGGCCATCCGGAAGCTTAAACAGTATTTTTTGGGTCACCCCATCACTGTGGTCAGTTTTGCTCCTTTAGGGGATATCATCCAAAACAGAGAGGCCACAGGACGAGTCGCCAAGTGGGCTGTTGAGCTTGGGCCTCATGGTTTAAAATATGTACCATGTACTGCTATCAAGTCTCAAGCACTGGTGGATTTCATCAACAATTGGACGGAGCTACAAATGCACGAAGAGAAGCCGGACAACACATACTGGACTATTCACTTTGATGGATCCAGGCAATTGGAAGGCTCGGGGGCTGGAGTTATTTTAGCTTCCCCTCGAGGTGACAAATTTTGTTATGTGTTAAGGTTGATGTTTCCTTGTACTAACAATGCAGCTGAGTATGAGGCCTTGTTCCACGGTGTTCGGATGGCTAAGGAGATGAGCTTAAGCCGGGTAAGGTGCTTCGGTGACTCATATTTGGTAGCTCAACAAGTCTGAGGCAAGTGGGATTCCAAGGATCCTCTCATGGCGGCTTATCACCATGAAGTTGATGCTGTAGCTGTACACTTCAAGGGTTATCAAGTGGAGCATATTGACCCCAGAAAGAATGAGGCGGCTGATGCTTTAAGCCAGCTGGGGTCTCAACGTAAGCCGGTTCCACCTAATACCTTTTTGGATATTCTGCATAACCCGTCTGTCAAATTGCCTACAGAGGAAGACTTAGCTGTTCCTGACCCGGAGGCACAATTGATGGAGGCTCTTCATGTCATCCCAGATTGGACAGTACCATATTTGGCTTACATGATCCTGGGAGAGTTGCCTGAGGATGAAACCTTGGCTAGACAGATAACCCGACGGTCTAAGTCAATGATGATTGCCAATGGCGAGTTGCATCATTGCAGTGTCACTGGGTGTCTCTCCTGAGGAAGGTCAAGAGATTGTTTGTGAGATTCATGAAGGAGACTGTGGCCATCATGCCGGTTCAAAGTCCCTTGTGGCCAAAGCTCTCCATCATGGATTTTATTGGCTGACGGCTCACGCTAATGCAGAAGATCTGGTCAGTAAGTGTGATGGTTGTTAGAAATTTTCACGATGAGCTCACGTGCCGGCTCAAGAATTGAGGATGATTTCAATTACTTGGTCGCTTGCTGTGTGGGGGCTTGACATGGTTGGGCCTTTCAAAAGATCCATGGATAAAAAGACCCACCTCTTGGCGTCGGTTGATAAATTCACAAAGTGGGTGGAGGCAGAGCCGGTCAATAAGTGTGATGCGGCGACGGCGGTTGAATTCATGAAAAAGGTGATTTTCTGTTTTGGCTTCCCCCACAATATCATAACTGATAATGGAACTAACTTATCCACGGGGGCTATGGAGGAGTTTTGTCAACGTGAGCATATCCGACTTGATGTGTCATCAGTAGCTCACCCTCAATCCAATGGTCAAGCAAAAAGAGCCAATCAGGAGATTTTGAAAGGCATCAAGCCCCGGCTTCTGGTTCCTTTGCAACGGACGCCGGGTTGTTGGGTGGAGGAGTTACCATCAGTGTTATGGAGTATCAATACCACCCCCAAATGATCTACGGGTTACACCCCTTTCTTCATGGTTTATGGAGCAGAGGCGGTTCTTCCTAGTGACATCCGTCATGACTCACCCCGCGTGGCGGCTTACGTTGAAGCTGATAATGAGCAAGCACGTCAGGAGGCAGTTGATCTGTTGGATGAGAAGCGTGACTTGGCAGCAGCCTGCTTGGTGATTTATCAACAGGACTTGCACCGTTATCACTGCCGCCGAGTTAAATCCAGAACCTTTCAAGAGGGTGATTTGGTGCTCCGGCTCATTCAGGATCAAACTGATGCACACAAGTTATCCCCACCTTGGGAAGGGCCCTTTGTGGTCAGCAAGAATTTGAACAATGGGTCATACTACCTTATCGACGTTTGAGAGCACAAAGACTCATGTAAGTTGGAGGAAGTGACCCGCCGGCCATGGAATATAGCTCATCTTCGGCCTTACTACACTTGAGCCACCGGCTCTCATGATGTACATATCTTGACGATTTATATATTATAAGTAATAAAGCAGGACCTCTGTCCTTTTCATCCTCAATGATCATATGTCTTCATCATAATAATTTCAAATGATCAATTGGGGGCTGATCGTATTCGAATCTATCTTAACCCTCTTGGTCCGGCTTATGATCGTATTCAAATCTAGTCGTTAAAACTTATGATCACTAGGGGGCTTCCTATTCAAACATAGGTCGTATTCGAACCAAAGAGAACATAACTGTCGATACCCTCTTGATCGGCACAATGCCAAACTCACTAGGGGGCTTCTTGACCGTATTCGAATCATAGCTTAACCCCTTTTGGGTCCGACTTTGATCGTATTCGAATCAGAGTCGTTAAAAACTCTCAAGGTCATTTGGGGGCTTCCTGTTCAAACATAGGTTGTATTCGAACCAAAGAGAACATAGCTGTCGGTACCCTCTTGATCGGCGCAACACCAAAGCCACTAGGGGCTAGATGATCGTATTCGAATCCTAGCTTAACCCCTTTGGAACGGTTTACTGATCGTATTCGAATCAGAAGCCTTGATTTGTCTTTCTATATTTTGTTTAATTTTTTTGAAAGCAATCTTTGATTTTGTTTTGAGACTTATTGTTCATATCTGAGGCACAAATATGTGGTTTCTATTCGACCCGGTTTGACTTTGAATGATAAGTCGCCAGCGTATGTTGCACATCAGACAGTTCAAAGTTTTTGGTTCTAAAAATTGGGTTATCACCCTTACTGTTCAGGTTACATAAGCCGGCAGTATAAATTCCAAAGCATAGGTATGATATTATAATTATGCTTCAAAGCTATAATTCATAGCAGACATCTATGTGATTCTTTTTCCATATTACCGGTTAAGACAGAATAACCCGCCCTGTGATAAGCCGCCAAGGGTTGGTCTATTTTTGTGTGCGAAACAAGTTCAAAGACATTCTTATGAATAAGAAAGCAAATGATAAGTATAAAAAGGGGCGGATAAGATGGCGGCTTAACAGTGTTGAGCACCAAAACGTGCACGATGGCACGACAGAGCCAAGTCATTTTCTGGCCTATTACATGACTCCTCGAGTCCAAATGGTTAAATTGTTTTTTCAACAGACTACAAATATGAGCTGCTCGGCGGATCAATTCTCTTGATGACCTGAAGCTTCCGGATCAGCCCTCTCCACTTCTTCGTCCTATTCCCGGTCCTAGAAGGTTGATGATGACCAGTGAATGCCATTCAAAGCTTCAAATTCAGCTTCATCATCAATTAGTCCAGCTGGGGCAACATCAGGGGCAAAGGTATGCTTACGAATTGGAGGAATCAGGCTTGTCAGATTATAATGTGGCATCGGGATCCTCCGGTTCTCTGCATCTTAACCCGTCTGGTACTTCGTGAGATCCACCTCTTCAGCTATCAGGGTGGCCACAGGGCGTACTTCCTTCACACAAGCGGCAAAGTCTTCCTGTTCAAATGAAGTACCATCTTCCTTCAGGCTTGGATACCCAATGGCGATGTCGGCTGGGTCTAATTCCGGTAGCCAAGCTTTAGCCTAGCTTAAAGCAGCCACGGCTCCGGCTCTCACAGACGACCGCCTTAATTCATTAAATGCTGGGGTAACACAGAAAGTTTCCTTAGCATATCCACCAGGAGCGTAGGAACTTCATTGGACAGAGAAACCGTGGCTAAGGCACGCTGAGATCCAGTATACAGTTGTTCCACAAGAGTATAAACCGCCTTTAGTTTTATCAGCATCTCTTAGTTAAGATTTGTGCTCCTGGGACCTGCATGGAATATCAGATGAGTTAACGACAATTCATATGACCATCACAAGGATTCAATGTTTGACAATTGTAGGGCGACTTACCAAAGATTGCTTTGTCAGCTCGTTACATGGCGTTTTAAGCCGGAAAATTCGTTAGGCACTTCTTCAAGAGCCGCCTCTGCTTTGTCAGCTCGTTGGGTTAAGGCAGTCTTTTCCTCGACCCAGGACTTTCTCTCAACTTCAAAGTCGGCCTTCAGTTTCTCTTGTTCAGATATACTGAATTCAAATTTGGAATTGTCTCTTTGGGTATCAGTTTCTTGTGCCTCCAGGCGGTTCTTCAAGTCGGACAGTTCTGCTTGCAGTTGAGTGGTGGCAACCTGTACAATTACCGGGTCAAAATCATGACTATTAGCATATCATATTCAAGTCCCAAGCACTTTGCAAGCAAGACTACTTGGCACTTGGGGGCTAATGTCTACCAAAAGATTTTTTTTCCAAGTGGTGGTTCAGGAGAGTAAGTCCCAAGTACTTTGCAAGCAAGACTAGTTGGCACTTGGGGGCTAATGCATATAGCAGTTAAAGCTACACAAGTACTATAATAGACACAAGCATGTGAAGGACCGGCTCATTCATTTTGATTAAACCGACCCTTGGGGGCTACGGATTAAGCCGGATTTTTACAGGTTTGACCAAGGAATATTACTAATGTTTATATGTTTGTTCTAAGTCTACATCATATTCATTATAAGCAATAGACTTGGGGGATGGCATAGTAAGGATAATTCAGTGAAGGAAGGAGTTAATACCTCAAATTTCTGGTGGATTTGCTTCACCATATCAACCTCGAGGTCACGACTGCTGTTCACTTGGCTAAGATAGCTAGAAAAAACTTCCCAAATGCTCCTATGAGTATAATTAGCAATGTCAAATCTGACCTTGCGGCGACTCAGGTGCTCCTCCTTGGCAGAGCACTTAGAAAACACAGTGGGTCTCCCCGGCTCAGCATAGCCGATTTTGGTAATCTCCACGTCAGTATCTTGAGAGTCGTCTGCCTTGGACGGTCTAGGGACTTCAGGATTTTCAAGGACGTCAGTGGCTTGCTCCACAGGCAGGTTAGCAGTTGGCGCTAACGTGTCATGAGCCGGTTCAAGTGCTGGCTCAGGAATAGAAGCATCAGGCACGGTTGTCTGGAGTTCCGTCTCGTGGTCAGTTGGGTTTTCAACCAGCTTATTCTTCTTTACCCTCTTGCTAGGTTTTGCTTTTCCACTTCATAAGATCAAAATGGTTAGTACAAGTATAAAGAATTGAATTAAGTACAGGATAAGTAAATCATCATTACCCTAGAGCGGTCTTAAAAGCCGGCAGGTTGGACTGGATTGAGTCGCCAGATGAAGGTGAAGTTTCCTGATAATTCGAGTCAGAAGAGTTGAGTGGTTGACGAGTGAGACCCGCCAAAGGATAAAAGGGATCTAAGATGGGGATGACCTCATTCTGACGTTTCCTTGGCGTGTTTGGTAAACTGGAGGAGAGCTCTGCTTCTTTGCTGGTCCGGGTCTGCCTCCGGTTTTCATGAATCTGTCGCTTCAAAATAAGTGAGGATCCTGGTAAGCTAAGGGATGTGAAAATCTTACTTTCCGGGTTACTCTTTGGACTTTTTATCTTGGCAAAGGCTCTGAATCGGAGGAGGAAACAATAGTTACCTCTTCAGTCACTCCCGGACTCATTCCCGTGTCACCCTGATGGTAATCAGTGTCAATAAGATGGTTAAACAATGAGCCAAGAGAATCAAGTGTTACCTCCAACTGAGAAGAGTCATCCAGATGAAGTAAATCAAAAGCACTGGGTTTTTCCCTCGTTTCTGAGCGGCGGCTTTCCTGGCAGCTTTCTTGGCCTTCCTGGCTCTCTTTGCAGCCTCATGATCATATTTCTTCTTCCAGAATTGGTCATCAGCCAGTGGAAGTCAGTAAAAGTTTGAGTTATGATGAAACATAAAAGGTGAAAGTAAAATAATTTATTCTCGCGGCTTACCACTGGAGCCGGGTTAGCCTTGCAGAAAGGGCTCAGGCCCACTTTGCTGCAGTCAGCCAGGTTCTCATTCAGAAGTGACTTTGTCATATCATCGATAACATTGTCTGGCAAGTCGTCAGGGCTGTGGCGCAGAGGATCCTTTGTGTCACTAGTATAATCGCACATTAACCCGGGGCGGCGGCTCAATGGGATGATCTGCCATGCGACCCAACACCAAACTAGATCAATGCCGTTTAAACCATTCCCCAGCAGAGCTTTAATTTTTGCAAGAGTGGGGCGAGTGTCTGGCATTCAGCGGCTGCTATTTTATAAGGAAGCTGATGATTGGAGTCAAGACGCAGAGCACGGAAGCCGGGCAGTGGGTTATCATCGGCTGGAGAGGTGTCTTGATAGTAGAACCAAGTCTGGTTCCAGTCTTTGGGGTGACTCGGCGGTTGTGCATAAGGAAAGATTACGTCTCTCCGTCGTTGGATTGAGACCCCGCCCAATTCCAAGCTCGGTCCGTTGGAGTACTCATTCTGACGGTTTAAATAAAACAACTCTCGGAAAAGGAGTAGGTTGGGTTCTTCTCCAAGGTACACTTCAGAAAACACTTGGAAGTTGCATATATTGGACACGGAGTTGGGTCCAATGTCTTTGAGAAGTGCAGAAAATCTCTAAAAAACTTTGAGCCGGGCGGCGAGAAGCCCCGGTTCATGTGATCCATGAAGATGATAACCTCACCTTCTTTGGGCTCAGGCTTTTCCTCCGTTGGATCAGGAGCACGGTACGACATGGCATCTCTTTTGGGCAGATAGCCGACTTTCAAAAAATCATCAAAAGTCTTCTCAGTGACAATGGACTTGACCCAGTTGCATGAAGTGGTTGTCTTAGGCGGCATTGTGAAAGAGGAAGCCTCAACAAGAGTAAAATGGCCAGTTTAAAATTAAGACGGAAGAGGAAATATTACAAGTACATGTTCAGATTGGCAGCTTATAAAGGGGCCTAATGGTATTTGACTAATTACGTCAGGTTATTTAAATCGCCATGAGCAGTCAGAATTTTAAGCCACCATGAGCAATTGATGTTGCATGTTGAAACACCATCGCTAGGTGGATCTATCAAGACATCGATATTTGGCTAAGTGTCATAAAAACAAGTTTCGCAGATGGCAACTATTATTGTGGATCAACGGATGCTCAGAAAAAGTAAATAATCTAGACCTAAAAAGCCAGCACAGAGGAGTTCATGAGCTCCAATGAGGTCTCTTTACAGGGAAAGGGGGTCTACTAATATCAAAAGTGGAAGCGAACCAACTACCGCATGAGTTTTATATTACTTTTGGATCAAAAGAGGCTGCGGTGGAGGAACTATGAAAAAACTGTGAACTACGAAGAACACCAAAGAATTCGTAAACCCTAATGCGGATCTGAGGGGCGAGGAAGAAAAAACTTACAGCTGCAGATCTGTTGCGGAGGCTCGCCGCCGTTGTCTGGATTGATTCAGGGTGATGCAGCGGCCTAGACGAGGACGACGGTGCGCTCTGAGGTGGCGGCGGAGCTCGAGAGGCAGAAGGGCATTAGAGGTGGGAGACGATGGAAAGGGGGAGAATGAGGAAAGACCGGTCGTGCCTATTTATAAGGAGAAACTCATGAGTGGGCGTGGAAATCGAGGAAACCAAAAACAGGTTATCCAACTGGTCAGACATCTCGTTTCTCGGGATTAATATTAAGATAAGGATCCGTTGAGATATGTCGGACAAAGTGTGAATTAATGACAGATGACGTCATGGCGGGTTATCACAGATCCAGGGGATGACGTCATGGAGGGTTATAGATTCTCGCACAATGAAGAAGCAGAAGATTTTTTCCAAGCGTTGAAGATTGACATGAACCAGTTCAAATCAATCTGGGGCCTAATGTTGGGGATATAACTATTAGGTATGACTCGCCCAGGAGGGGCCGGGTCACACCTATGGCGATTCACTATTATGAAGCCCACTGAGACACTTTAAGATTGTGGTTCACTTAAAGGCCCAAGGTCCAAAGGTGATTTAAGGCCTGTAGAGATAAACTGCCATATGTATGTAACTTGTATTGTAAGACAAGAATAGAGAGAGACCGAGCCGAACACTGTTTATGAGCCGGCCGGGACTCTGTGAGCCGCTGGGCATCGACCTCTGTATATAAAGGGACGACCCGGCGGCGGTTCAGGGCAAGTAACCACAGATCGAGAACTAGGTCAAGCGGAATCGCTCCCTGGTAATCGAGACATAAGCAATACAACCCAAAACTGGATCACATGCTTTTACCTTCACCGCAACGGGCCGAACCACTATAAACCACGTGTCCTTTGTCCCGTTTAACCCCTTTAAGCTTCCTAGTTGCGATGGCTCCACGACTAAGTCCTTTCACTAGGACATCTGACGTGACCATTCCACGACAGGTTTTGTTTGGCCAACTTGATCTATTTATCTTGCAATGGGAAGAGGTGCTTTGTAGTGGGTTCGATCTTACGGTGCTTGATCCCAGTGACGGAAAAGGAACCAAAATGTATGTATCATTGCTACTAAGGATAACAAGATGAGATTTATATCTACCGCAATAGATAAACGGATCTCATCTACATCATGTCATCATTCTTATTGCATTACTTCGTTTTCTCATGAACCTAATACACTAGATGCATGCTGGATAGCGGTCGATGTGTGGAGTAATAGTAGTAGATGCAGGTAGGAGTCGGTCTACTAATCTTGGACATGATGCCTATATAATGATCATTGCCTGGATATCGTCATGATTATTTGAAGTTCTACCAATTGCCCAACAGTAAAAGTTTTCCAACTGTTTGCTATTTTTCTCGAGAGAAGCCACTAGTGAAACCTACGCCCCCGGGTCTCTTTTCATCATATTTGCCTTTTTGATCTATTTTCCTTTGCGTTTATTTTCAGATCTATTAAACCAAAAATACAAAAATACCTTGCTGCAATTTATTTGTTCCGTGATCTATTTATCCAATCTACAACTTTATTATCATGTTATTTGCCTATCTTGAGGCATCGTACCCGGAAGGGATTAACAACCGCTTTAACACGCATGGTTACGAGTATTTGTTATTTGTGTGTAGGTGCTGTTTACGTGGTGTGAGGAGGTTCTCCTAATGGTTCGATAACCTTGGTCTCATCACTGAGGGAAATACCTACCGTCGCTATACTGCATCATCCCTTCCTCTTTGGGGAAATACCGACGTAGTTCTAGTAGACATCAAAAGGAATTTCTGGCGCCGTTGCCGGGGAGGATCTTCAACATCAACCAGGTTCCTAATCAAAAATCTCATATCCTCGCAATTTATGATATTTTCCATTTGCCTCTCATTTTCCTCTCCCCCACTTCACAAAAATTTGCCGTTTTATTCGCCCCTCTTTTTCATTCGTTGTTTTCTCGTCAGATCTCTTCTTTGCTTGTATGCCATGTGTCTTCTATTTGCTTGCATCTTTGCTTGCTAAATATCTCTTGATATAGATCCTCATCCACTTTCTAATCTTTTTAAGAGATCCAATTATCGTGAACAAATTGCTAGTGATTTGAGAACACTAGATTATCTTTATGAAGTTTTGCTTGAGATTCGTGAATCTGAAAATTGTGATGAAGAAATTTATGAAGTGATTCATGATAGCTATTTGAATGAAAAGCATGATTGCAATGATTTTACTATAAATTCTATTAATGTCAATTGTGCTAATAATATGCAAAACCCCAAGCTTGGGGATGCTAGTTTTGCTATGTCCACTACTTGTTGCAATGATCATGGTTGGGGTGATTCTTCGTATGATCTTGAAATTTATTTAAGCCCCATGATGAATATGAGATTGAAAACAATTTTTTCAATAATATTAAAAGTGGGTTGGGAATAATGTCAACTTTAGATCCCACATATTTGGAGAATGTTCAATCTTATGATTTTTTTTATAAAAGTGGGTTTGGAGAGGTCATGACTTTAGTTAATGTTAATCCCACTATTTTGGAAGAGTATCAACTTTGCATGCATGTGGATCGTGTTGAGAATATGTTCTGTGATAACTATTTTTTTGAATTTTCTTATGATCCTACATGTAATTATTATGAGAGAGGAAAATATGGTTGTAGAAATTTTCATGTTACTAAATTACCTCTCGTTATGTTGAGATCGTTAATATTTTATTCCTTTTCTTTGCATGTGCTAGATATTTCATGCCTTGATAATTTTGCCTACAAAATGCCTATGCATCGGAAGTATGTTAGAATTAAATGTGTTCTTCACAAGTTTTATTATGCTCTCTTTGTGGTTCAAATCTTATCCTTCTTGAGAGCAACAACAAAATCTTATGCCTAGCTAGGCGCGTAAATGATAGCGCTTGTTGGGAGGCAACCCAATGAATAAAATTTATTTTTGATTTTTACTTCCTGTTCTTGAGTGTTAGCACAATTATGCTACTGGTATGATTGTGTTTTGTGTGTCTTAATTAGTTATTGTGCCAAGCAATGCCTTTGGAAAGACTTGGGTGAAAGTTTATTTGATCTTGCTGAAAAACAGAAACTTTTGCACTCACGAGATTCATTGTCATTTTTTACAGAAGAGTGATTTTAAGTTGATTCTTTTTGCAGAGGATTAATAGACAAATTCCTCACGTCCACCATTTTATTTAATAATTTTTCGAGTTTCATAAGTACTCGAAATATTGAGATTGTTACGTACTGTTCTATTTTTACAGATTCTGTTTTCTTTGCATTGTGTGCTTGTTTTGATGATTCTATGGTTCGCTTTGATGAGTTTTTGCCATAGAAAAGTTGGAATACAGTAGATATAATGGAAAAACAAAATAATAATAGGTTTCCTACAGTACTTATAGTAGTGGTTTGGTTTCTTATACTAACGGATCTCACGAAGGTTTTGTTTGAGTTTTGTGTGATTGAATTTTTCAAGTTTTGAGTTATCTTACGATGGATGAAGGAATAAGGATAAGCAAAAGGATAAGCTTGGGGATGCCCGAGGCACCCCAAGATAATATTCAAAGAAGTAGTGAGCAACTAAGCTTGGGGATGCCCTCGAGTGGCATCCCCGCTTTCTTCTAACAACCATCGGTATTTTACTTGAAACTATATTTTTATTCATCACATGATATGAGTTTTGCTTGGACGTCTTGTATGATATGAGTCTTTGCTTGTTTTGCTTTGTGTTTTAAGTCATCAATACTTTCTGGACACACCTATTTGAGAGAGCCAAAATTATGTCATGACTTGTTAGAATTGCTCTCTTTGCTTCACTTAAATTTTTATGATGAGCAATGGACTTGCTCTAGTGCTTCACTTATATCTTTTTGAGCACGGTGTGCTTTGTTAATTTTGAAGAAATTCTCTCATGCTTCACATAGATTTATTTTGGAGTTAGTAAAATTTTAAGAAATTCTCTCTTGCTTCACTTAGATTATTTTGAGAGAAAGAAAAAGAATTATGCTCATGATCTTCACTTATATTTGTCTGAGCTTATCAAAAGCAACATATGAAAATAGTGCCAAAGTGATAGATATACAAGGAGGATATAATAAAAACTTTCATGAAGATCATTGGACAAAATAAACTTGAATCTTAGTAATGGTTTTGAGATATGACGATATGATATGTGAGTCATGTTGATGAGTAATTGTGCTTTAGTATGAATATTGATGCTAAGGTTTGTGATTCCCTATGCAAGCATGAAAGTCAATAGTTATGCAATGAAATTTATATCCTACTTATGGTGCATTATTCGGTGTTACTTATGCTTAATGCTTGGGTACGAGATTTTTTTCTTTTTGGTTGGTCGCTTCTCAATCTTTTTGCTAGCCTTCATTTTGCACTAAGTATGATCTATACTTGTGCATCCAAAACCCTTTAAACCAGTTTTGCCATATGTGTCCACTATACCTACCTATATGTGGTGTTTCCATGCTGTTCTAAGCATATTTGTATGTGCCATCTCTAATATTCAAAATAAATTTCTCTTTTATGTGCTCTACTACTCGCGTGGCGGTAAAGGGTAGCCAATATTTTCCATGCTAGATGTGTTATTCTCACAATGAGTGTGTATTCACTTGTCATTGCACGAGAGTACGACAAAGGTATTATGGATGCCCAGTCCCGAAATGAATACATGAATTTACTTTTTGTTGTCAAATAATAAATTCCTTGGAAAGTGTTGGTATGGAGGGCACCCGTGGATACGGTTAGCCATGGAAAGTGAAAGTTATGGTGGAAAAAGGAATAAACTTTATTTTCTGTTTGGGAACCGCCTATGATGTATCTAGCATGGAAAGTGTTGGGATGCTCCAAGTCATTTTCGTTGGTAGGAAAAGTATGCCTCTCAAAAATAATTTTATCTCTCAATTTAAGCTTTGAGATCTGGCACCTCTACAAATCCCTACTTCCCTCTGCGAAGGGCCTTTCTTTTACTTATGCAATTTTTATTTTGAATTCGAGTCTCCACCTTCTCTTATAAAGCACCAAAGGGGCACTATGATCGTATTTGAGCATTGGGTGTAGCTAATATTTGAGTGTGTTTCATGAATGGATCAATGATTGAGCATGATGGGCTAGGGATAACTTGCTTTAATGTTGATATTTTGAAAGACATGGTTGCTTGTTGGTATGCTTGAGTATTAAAGTTCTCATGTCAAAACTAGACTATTGCTTTGAATCATATAAAAGTCCATATGTCCATGCTATAAAGAAAAGAATGTCATGAACATGTTTGGCAACATTCCACATCAAAAATTCTATTTTTATCATTTAAGTACTCGAGGATGAACATGAATTAAGCTTGGGGATGCTGATATGTCTCCAACGTATCTATAATTTTTTTATTGTTCCATGCTATTATATTATCATTCTTGGATGTTCTACAATCATTTTAAAGTCATTTTATATCATTTTTTGGTACTAACCTATTGACATAGTGCCAAGTGTCAGTTGCTGTTTTCTGCATGTTTTTTACATCGAGGAAATCAATATCAGATGGAGCCCAAATTCCATGATGATTTACAATGATTTTTATGGACCAGAAGGGAGGAGTTGGGCCCTAGTTGCAGATGGGGGGAGTCCCGAGGAGGGGAGAACCCACCAGGGTGCGCCAGGAGGCCCAGGCGCGCCCTGGTGGGTTGTGCCCACCTCGGGAGCCCCCCGGACCGCCTCTTTGCTCTATAAATACCCCATATTCCAGAAACCCTAGGGGAGTCGACGAAATATTCATCCACCCACCGTAGAGTCCAGAACCACCAAGATCCAATCTAGACACCGTCATGGAGTGGTTCACCACTTCCATTGGTGCATCTCCTATAATGCGTGAGTAGTTCTTTGTAGACCTTCGAGTCCGTAGTTAGTAGCTAGATGGCTTATTCTCTCTCTCTCTCTCTCTCTATCTCTATCTCTCTCTCTCTCTCTCTCTCTCTCTCTCTCTCTCTCTTTCTCTCTTGATTATCAATACAATGGTCTCTTGGAGATCCATATGATGTATGTCTTTTAGCGGTGTGTTTGTTGGGATCAGATGAACTTTGAGTTTATGATTAGATCTATGTTTTTCTCCATGAAAGTTATTTGAGTCTTCTTTGATCTCTTATATGCATGATTGCTTATAGCTTCGTATTTCTTCTCCGATATTTGGGTTTTGTTTAGCCAACTTGATCTATTTATCTTGCAATGTGAAGATGTGCTTTGTAGTGGGTTCGATCTTACGGTGGTTGATTCCAGTGACAGAAAGGGAACCGACACGTATGTATAATTGCTACTAAGGAGAACAAGATGAGATCTATATCTGCCGCAATAGATAAATGGTTCTCATCTATATCATGTCATCATTCTTATTGCATTACTCCATTTCTCATGAACTTAATACACTAGATGCATGCTGGATAGCGGTCGATGTGTGGATTAATAGTAGTAGATGCAGGCAGGAGTCGGTCTACTAATCATGGACGTGATGCCTATATAATGATTATTGCCTGGATATCCTCATGATTATTCAAAGTTCTATCAATTTCCCAACAGTAAAAGTTTTCCCACCGTTTGCTATTTTTCTCGAGAGAAGCCACTAGTGAAACTTACGGCCCCCGGGTCTCTTTTCATCATATTTGCCTTTGCAATCTATTTTCCTTTGCATGTATTTTCATATCTATTAAACCAAAAATACAAAAATTCCTTGCTGCAATTTATTTGTTCCGTGATCTATTTATCCAATCTACAACTTTAGTCGCCGTACCCGGAAGGGATTCACAACCCCTTTAACACGTGGGTTGCGAGTATTACTTATTTGTGTGCAGGTGCTGTTTACGTTGTGTGAGGAGGTTCTCCTACTGGTTCGATAACCTTGGTCTCATCACTGAGGGAAATACCTACGGTCTCTATACTACATCATCCCTTCCTCTTTGGGGAAATATCGACGTAGTTCTAGCAGACATCAGTCATGTCTACATAGTTCTTGAACCTATAGGGTTCGCACGCTTAACATTCGATGACGAATTGTACTATGAGTTATGTGTTTTGATGACCGAAGTTTGTCCGGAGTCCCGGATTAGATCACGGACGTGATGAGGAGTCTCGAAATGGTCGAGACATAAAGATTGATATATTGGAGGGTTATGTTCGGACATTGGAAAGGTTCCGGAATGGTTCGGGCATTTTTCAGAGTACCGGGAGGTTACCGGACCCCCCGGGAGAAGTAGTGGGCCTTAGTGGGCTTTATTGGAAAGGAGAGAAGGGACACAGGGTGGCCGCGCACCCTCCTCTTGGCTGGTCCGAATTGGACTAGGAGGGGGCAGTGCCCCCCTCCTCTTTCCTTCTCCCTCTCCTACTCCTTCGCTCTCTCACCCTCTTGGAAAGGAAGGGGACTCCAACTAGGATTGGGAATCCTAGTTGGACTCCCCATGGTGTGCGCCCCTCCTGGACGACCGGCCTCTCCCTCCCTCCTTTATATACGGGGGTAGGAGGGAACACTAGAACATCCAGGAGTGGATCACTGGATAGCGGTCAAGAACATCCAAAAATACATGAAAAGGATTAAGGATATGCCTCTCGTTTATGGAGGTGACAAAGAGCTTGTTGTAAATGGTTACACCGATGCAAGCTTTTACACTGATCCAGATGACTCTAAGTCACAATTTGGATATGTATTTATATTGAATGGTGGAGCTGTCCGTTGGTGCAGTTCCAAGCAGAGCGTCGTGGCGGGATCTACGTGTGAAGCGGAGTACATAGCTACTTCGGAGGCAGCAAATGAAGGAGTCTGGATGAAGGAGTTCATATCCGATCTAGGTGTAATACCTAGTGCATCGGGTCCAATGAAAATCTTTTGTGACAATACTGGAGCAATTGCCTTGGCGAAGGAATCCAGATTTCACAAGAGAACCAAACACATCAAGAGACGCTTCAATTCCATCCGCGATCTAGTCAAGGAGAGAGACATAGAGATTTGCAAAATACATACGGATCTGAATGTTGCAGACCCGTTGACTAAGCCTATTCCACGAGAAAAACATGATCAGCACCAAGACTCCATGGGTGTTAGAATCATTACTATGTAATCTAGATTATTGACTCTAGTGCAAGTGGGAGAGTGAAGGAAATATGCCCTAGAGGCAATAATAAAGTTGTTATTCATATTTACTTATATCATGATAAATGTTTATTATTCATGCTAGAATTGTATTAACCGGAAATGTAGTACATGTGTGAATACATAGACAAAACATATGGTCCCTAGTATGCCTCTACTTGACTAGCTCGCTAATCAAAGATGGTTATGTTTCCTAACCATAGACATGTGTTGTCATTTGATGAACGGTATCACATCATTAGATAATGATGTTATGGATAAGACCCATCCGTTAGCTTAGCATAATGATCGTTAAGTTTATTGCTATTGCTTTCTTCATGACTTATACATGTTCCTCTAACTATGAGACTGTGCAACTCCCGAATACCGGAGGAACACCTTGTGTGCTATCAAACATCACAATGTAACTGGGTGATTATAAAGATGCTCGACAGGTGTCTTCGAAGGTGTTTGTTGGGTTGGCATAGATCGATATTAGGATTTGTCACTCCGTGTATCGGAGACGTATCTCTGGGCCCTCTCGGCAATGCTCTTCACAATAAGCCTTGCAAGCAATGTGAATAATGAGTTAGTTGCAGGATGAAGCATTATGGAACGAGTAAAGAGACTTGCCGGTGACGAGATTGAACTAGGTATGAAGATACCGACGATCGAATCTCGGGCAAGTAACATACCGATGACAAAGGGAACAACGTATGTTGTTATGCGGTTTGACCGATAAAGATCTTCATAGAATATGTAGGAGACAATATGAGCATACAAGTTCCGCTATTGGTTATTGATCAAAGATATGTCTCGGTCATGTCTACATAGTTCTCGAACCCGTAGGGTCCGCACGGTTAACGTTCAATGACGATTTGTACTATGAGTTATGTGTTTTGATGACCGAAGTTTGTTTGGAGTCCCGGATGAGATCACGGACTTGACAAGGAGTCTCGAAATGGTCAAGACATAAAGATTGATATGTTGGAAGGTTATATTCGGACATGGGAAAGGTTCTGGAATGGTTCAGGCATTTTTCGGAGTACCGGGAGGTTACCGGAACCTCCGGGGAGAAGTAGTGGGCCTTAATGGGCCTTAGTGGAAAGGAGAGAAGGGCCGCAGGGTGGCCGCACCCCCCTCTTGGTTGGTCTGAATTGGACTAGGAGGGGGCGACGCCCCCCCTCTTTCCTTCTCCCTCTCCTACTCCTTCCCTCTCTCCCCCTCTTGGAAAGGAAGGAGACTCCAACTAGGATTGGGAATCCTAGTTGGACTCCCCATGGCGCGCGCCCCGCGTTGTCGGCCGGCCTCTCCCTCCCTCATTTATATATGGGGGCAAGGGGCACCCTAGAACACACCAAGTTATGTCTTAGCCGTGTGCGGTTCCCCCCTCCACAGTTACACACCTCGATTATATAGTCGTAGTGCTTAGGCGAAGCCCTGCGCCGGTAACTTCATCATCATTGGCGCCACACTGTCGTGCTGACGGAACTCTCCCTCGTCCTCAAATGGATCAAGAGCACGAGGGACGTCATCGAGCTGAATGTGTGCTGAACGCGGAGGTGCCGTACATTCGGTACTTGGGTCGGTTGGACCGCGAAGACGTTCGACTACATCAACTGAGTTACTAAATGATTCCACTTTCGGTCTACGAGGGTACGTGGACATACTCTCCCCTCTCGTTGCTATGCATCTCCTAGATAGATCCTGCGTGATCGTAGGAATGTTTTTGAATTACTACATTCCACAACAGTGGCATCCAAGCCAGGTCTATGCGTAGATGTTATATGCACGAGTAGAACACAAAGAGTTGTGGGCGATAATAGTCATACTGCTTACCACCAATGCCTTACTTTGATTCGGCAGTATTGTTGGATGAAGCGGCCCGGACCGACATTACATGACCACTTTCATGAGACTGGTTCTACCGTTGTGCTTTTCACACAGGTGGCTGGCGGGTGTCTGTTTCTCCAACTTTAGTTGAATCAAGTTTTACTATGGCCGGTCCTTGTTGAAGGTTAAAACAACACACTTGACAAAAAATCATTGTGGTTTTGATGCGTAGGTAAGAACGGTTCTTGCTAGAAGACCGTAGCAGCCACGTAAAACTTGTAACAACAAAGTAGAGGACGTCTAACTTGTTTTTGCAGGGCTTGCTGTGATGTGATATGGTCAATACATGATGTGATATAAATTGTTGTATGAGATGATCATGTTTTGTAACATAGTTATCGGCAACTGGCAGGAGCCATATGGTTGTCGCTTTATTTTATGAAATGCAATCTCAGTGTAATTGCTTTACTTTATCACTAAGCAGTGGTGATAGTCATAGAAGCAATAGTTGATGAGACGACAACGATGCTACAATGGAGATCAAGGTGTCGCGCCAGTAACGATGGAGATCATGACGATGCTACAGTGATGGAGATCATGATCACAAGATGATGATGGCCATATCATGTCACATATTTTGATTGCATGTAATGTTTATCTTTTATGCATCTTATTTTGCTTAGTACGGCGGTAGCATTATAAGATGATCCCTCAGTAAATTTCACGAAATATGTGTTCTCCCTGAGTATGCACCATTGCTACAGTTCGTCGTGCCGAGACACCACGTGATGATCGGGTGTGATAAGCTCTACGTTCACATACAACGGGTGCAAGCCAGTTTTGCACGTGCAGAATGCTTGGGTTAAACTTGACGAGCCTAGCATATGCAGATATGGCCTCGGAACACTGAGACCGAAAGGTCGAACGTGAATCATATAGTAGATATGATCAACATAGTGATGTTCACCATTCAAAACTACTCCATCTCACGTGATGATCGTACATGGTTTAGTAGATTTGGATCAAGTGATCATTTAGATGACTAGAGGGATCTCTATCTAAGTGGGAGTTCTTAAATAATATGATTAATTGAATTTAATTTATCATGAACTTAGTCCTGGCAGTTTTTGCATGTCTATGTTGTTGTAGATCAATGGCCCATGCGACCGTTCCTTTGAATTTTAATGCGTTCCTAGAGAAAGCTAAGTTGAAAGATGATGGTAGCAATAACAGGGACTGGGTCCGTAACTTGAGGATTATCCTCATTGCCGCACAGAAGAATTACGTCCTGGAAGCACCACTAGGTGCAAGACCTGCTGCAGGAGCAACTGCAGACATTATGAACGTCTGGCAGAGCAAAGCTGATGACTACTCGATAGTTCAGTGTGCCATGCTTTACGACTTAGAATCGGGACTTCAAAGACATTTTGAACGTCATGGAGCATATGGGATGTTCCAAGAGTTGAAGTTAATATTTCAAGCAAATGCCCAAGCTGACAGATATGAAGTCTCCAACAAGTTCAACAGCTACAAAATGGAGGAGAATAGTTCTGTCAGTGAACACATACTCAGAATGTCTGGGTACCATTAACCACTTGAATCAGCTGGGAGTTAATCTTCCTGATGATAGTGTCATTGACAGAGTTCCTCAATCACTGCCACCAAGCTATAAAGGCTTCGTGATGAACTATAATATGCAAGGAATGAACAAGACGATTCCCGAGCTCTTCACAATGCTAGAGGCTGCGGAGGTAGAAATCAAGAAGGACCATCAAGTGTTGATGGTCAACAAGACCGCTAGTTTCAAGAAAAAGGGTAAAGGAAAGAAGGGGAACTTCAAGAAGAATGGCAAGCAAGTTGCTGATCAAGGGAAGAAGCCCGAGCCTGGACCAAAGGCTGAAAGTGAGTGCTTCTACTACAAAGGGACAGGTCACTGGAAGCGGAACTGCCCCAAGTATTTGGCGGATAAGAAGGATGGCAAAGTGAAAGGTATATTGTATATACATGTTATTGATGTGTACCTTACTAATGCTCATAGTAGCGCTTGGGTATTTGATACTAGTTCTATTGCTCATATTTGCAACTCGAAACAGGGGCTATAGATCAAGCGAAGATTGGCTAAGGACAAGGTGACTATGCACGTCAGAAACGGTTCTAAGGTCGATGTGATCGCCGACCCGCTACCTCTACATCTACCTTCGGGATTAGTTTTAGACCTGAATAATTGTTATTTGGTGCCAGTGTTAAGCATGAACAATATATCTGGATCTTGTTTGATGCGAGATGGTTATTCATTTAAATTAGAGAATAATGGTTGTTATATTTATATGAGTAATATCTTTTATGGTCATGCACCCTTGTTGAGTGGTCTATTTTTGTCAAATCTCGATCGTGGTGATACACATGTTCATAATATTGAAGCCAAAAGATGCAAAGTTGATAATTATAGTGCAACTTATTTGTGGCACTGCCGTTTAGGTCATATTGTTGTAAAGCGCATGAAGAAACTCCATACTGATGGACTTTTGGAATCACTTGATTATGAATCACTTGGTGCTTGCGAAACATGCCTCATGGGCAAGATGACTAAAACTCCATTCTCCGGATCAATGGAACGAGCTGCTGACTTACTGGAAATAATACATACTGATGTATGCGGTCCAATGAGTCTTGAGGCTCATGGCGGGTATCGTTATTTTCTGACCTTCACCGATGATTTGAGCAGATATGGGTATATCTACTCAATGAAACATAAGTCTGAAACATTTGAAAAGTTCAAAGAATTTCTGAGTGAAGTGGAAAATCATCGTAACAAGAAAAATAATGTTTCTACGATCTGATCGTGGAGGAGAATATTCGAGTTACGAGTTTTGTCTTGATTTGAAACAATGTGGAATAGTTTCACAAGTGACACCACCTGGATCACCACAGCGTAATAGTGTGTTCGAACGTCGTAACCATACTTTATTGGATATGGTGCGATCTATGATGTCCCTTACTGATTTACTGCTATCCTTTTGGGGTCATGCTTTAGAGACGGGTGCTTTCATGTTAAATAGGGCACCATCAAAATCCGTTGAGACGACACCTTATGAACTGTGGTTTGGCAAGAAACCCAAGTTGTCGTGTCCTAAAGTTTGGGGCTGCGATGCTTATGTGAAAAAGTTTCAACCCGACAAGCCTGAACCAAAATCGAAGAAGTGCGTCTTCATAGGATACCGAAAGGAAACTGTTGGGTACTCCTTCTATCACAGATCCGAAGGTAAGATATTCGTTGCTAAAAATTGATCCTTTCTAGAAAAGGAGTTTCTCTCGAAAGAAGTGAGTGGGAGGAAAGTAGAACTTGACGAGGTAATTGTACCTTCTCTTGAATAGGAAAGTAGTTCATCACAGAAATCAGTTCCAGTGAATCCCATACCAATTAGTGAGGAAGCTAATGGTGATGATCATGAAACTTCAGATCAAGTTACTACCAAACCTCGTAGGTCAACCAGAGTACGGTCCAAACCAAAGTGATACGGTAATCCTATTCTGGATGTCATGTTACTAGACCATGATCAACCTATGAACTAAGAGGAAGCGATGATGAGCCCAGATTCCGTGAAATGGCTTGAGGCCATGAAATCTGACATGGGATCTATGTATGATAACAAAGTGTGGACTTTGGTGGACTTGCCCGATGATCGGCAAGCCATAGAAAATAAATGGATCTTCAAGAACAGGACTGACGCTGACGTTAATGTTACTGTCTACAAAGCTTGACTTGTTGCAAAAGGTTTTCGACAAGTTCAAGGAGTTGACTACGGTGAGACCTTCTCACCCGTAGCGATGCTTAAGTCTGTGCGAATCATGTTAGCAATTGCCGCATTTTATGATTATGAAATTTGGCAAATGGATGTCAAAACTGCATTCCTTAATGGATTTCTTACAGATGAATTATATATAATGCAACCAGAAGGTTTTGTCGATCCAAAAGGTGCTAACAAAGTGTGCAGGCTCCAGCGATCCATTTATGGATTGGTGCAAGCCTCTCGGAGATGGAATATACTCTTTGATAGTGTGATCAAAGCATATGGTTTGATACAGACTTTTGGAGAAGCATGTATTTACAAGAAAGTGAGTGGGAGCTCTGTAGCATTTCTAATATTATATGTGGATGAAATATTGTTGATTGGAAATAATACATAATTTCTGGATATCATAAAAGGATACTTGAATAAGAATTTTTCAATGAAAGACCTCGGTGAAGCTGCTTACATATTGGGCAACAAGATCTATAGAGATAGATCAAGATGCTTAATTGGAATTTCACAATGAATCAGTCTAAGAAAGGGTTCTTGCCTGTGTTACAAGGTGTGAAGTTGAGTCAGACTCAATGCCCGACCACTGCAGAAGAAAGAGAGAAAATGAAAGTCATTCCCTATGCTTCAGCCATAGGTTCTATCATGTATGCAATGCTTTGTACCAGACCTAATGTGTGCCTTGCTATAAGTATAGCAAGGAGGTACCAAAGTAATCCAGGAGTGGATCACTGTACAGCGGTCAAGAACATCCTAAAATACCTGAAAAGGACTAAGGATATGTCTCTCGTTTATGGAGGTGACAAAGAGCTTGTTGTAAATGGTTACACCGATGCAAGCTTTTACACTAATCCGGATGACACTAAGTCACAATTCGGATACGCATTTATATTGCATGGTGGAGCTGTCGGTTGGTGCAGTTCCAAGCAGAGCGTCGTGGCGGGATCTACGTGTGAAGCGGAGTACATAGCTACTTCGGAGGCAGAAAATGAAGGAGTCTGGATGAAGGAGTTCATATCCGATCTAGGTGTAATACCTAGTGCATCGGGTCCAATGAAAATCGTTTGTGACAATACTGGAGCAATTTCCTTGGCGAAGGAATCCAGATTTCACAAGAGAACCAAACACATCAAGAGACGCTTCAATTCCATCCGCGATCTAGTCAAGGAGAGAGACATAGAGATTTGCAAAATACATACGGATCTGAATGTTGCAGACCCATTGACTAAGACTCTTCCACGAGCAAAACATGATCAGCACCAAGACTCCATGGGTGTTAGAATCATTACTATGTAATCTAGATTATTGACTATAGTGCAAGTGGGAGGCTGAGGAAATATGCCCTAGTGGCAATAATAAAGTTGTTATTTATATTTACTTATAGCATGATAAATGTTTATTATTCATGCTAGAATTGTATTAACTAGAAACTTAGTACTTGTGTGAATACATAGACAAAACATATGGTCCCTAGTATGCCTCTACTTTACTAGCTCGTTAATCAAAGATGGTTATGTTTCCTAACCATAGACATGTGTTGTCATTTGATGAACGGGATCACATCATTAGAGAATTATGTGATGGACAAGACCCATCCATTAGCTTAGCATAATGATTGTTAAGTTTATTGATATTGCTTTCTTCATGACTTATACATGTTCCTCTGACTATGAGACTATGCAACTCCCGAATACCGGAGGAACACCTTGTGTGCTATCAAACATCACAATGTAACTGGGTGATTATAAAGATGCTCGACAGGTGTCTCCGAAGGTGTTTGTTGGGTTGGCATAGGTCGAGAGTAGGATTTGTCACTCCGTGTATCGGAGAGGTATCTCTAGGCCCTCTCGGTAATGCTCTTCACAATAAGCCTTGCAAGCAATGTGAATAATGGGTTAGTTCTGGGATGAAGTATTACAGAACGAGTAAAGCGACTTGCTGGTGACGAGATTGAACTTGGTATGAAGATACCACGATCGAATCTCGGGCAAGTAACATACCGATGACAAAGGGAACAACGTATGTTGTTATGCGGTTTGACCGATAAAGATCTTCGTAGAATATGTAGGAGACAATATGAGCATCCAAGTTCCACTATTGGTTGTTGATCAGAGATATGTCTTGGTCATGTCTACATAGTTCTCGAACCTGTAGGGTCCGCACGCTTAACGTTCGATGACGATTTGTACTATGAGTTATGTGTTTTGATGACCGAAGTTTGTTTGGAGTCCCGGATGAAATCACGGACGTGACAAGGAGTCTCTAAATGGTCGAGACATAAAGATTGATATATTGGAAGGTTATGTTCGGACATTGGAAAGGTTCTGGAATGGTTCGGGCATTTTTCGGAGTACCGGGAGGTTACCAGAACCCCCCGGGAGAAGTAGTGGGCCTTAATGGTCTTTAGTGGAAAGGAGAGAAGGGTCGCAGGGTGGCCGCACCCCCTCTTGGTTGGTCCGAATTATACTAGGAGGGGGCGACGCCCCCCTATTTCCTTCTCCCTCTCCTACTCCTTCCCTCTCTCCCCTCATGGAAAGGAAGGGGACTCCATCTAGGATTGGGAATCCTAGTTGGACTCCCCATGGTGCGTGCCCCTCATGGCCGGCCGGCCTCTCCCTCCCTCCTTTATATATGGGGGCAGGGGGCACCCTAGAACACACCAAGTTCTCTCTTAGCGGTGTGTGGTGCCCTCCTCCATATTTATACACCTCGATCATATTGTCGTAGTGCTTAGGCGAAGCCTTGCGCCGGTAACTTCATCATCACCGTCGTCACGCCATCATGCTGATGGAACTCTCCCTCGTCCTCAACTGGATCAAGAGCACGAGGGACATCATCGAGCTGAACGTGTGCCGTATGTTCGGTACTTGGATCTATTGGATCACGAAGACGTTAGACTACATCAACCGCGTTACTAAACGCTTCCGCTTTCGGTCTACGAGAGTACGTGGAGATACTCTCCCCTCTCGTTGCTATGAATCTCCTAGATAGATCTTGCGTGATCGTAGGATTTTTTTTGAATTACTACGTTCCCCACCAAAAATTTGGTCACATGAATCACATGATAGATATATGGTATGTCTATAACCTGAAACAAAACCAAATACTTATTTTTAGGAGGAATTGCAAACACCACCATGTATGGCAAGTTGGCAACCAATATTGACGATTTGCTTTCATTTTTTCTTTTTTTTACCATTTTTATATTGAATTTTATTTCCTCTCTTTTTTCAGCTTCTTTTAAGAAAGGTTTTTATTATGTTTTCCTTTTTTTTCTTTATATTCTTTTTTTCTTTTTAATGCTGTCCTTTATGTTGTTTTATTTTATATCTTTGTTTTTGCATCTACTTCTTTGTTCTCTTGGGAAAATCAACTCATATGCACATTTAATTTATATACAATAGTCATTTTAATGAAAAGACATTTATAAAATACAGAAATATTTATTTTCACTGTTTTTGTTTGAATGTCTAAGGAATTTTTTTCAACTACAGAACTGGATTTTTAATGCATGTTTTTCTGTTAAATTGCATGGACATTTTTAGTTAAGAAGAAAAGTATTCTCACAACATATAAACATATATTTTGTTAGTTAGATAGGATATTTTTTTCAAATTTCATAAACATTTTTTAATAGGCCACACATTTGTCGGCACATATAGGAACATGTGTTGCGTGAGTCTGATGACGTCCTATAGAGCGCTTCTATCGTCAGTTTACCCCAACAGCAGCACCTGAAGGCGCCTGTCTGGGCTAGCCCATTTAGCGCAGGTGCTCTTCTCGCTTTATTTTTCTTTGGTGACTAGTTGACTATTGACGTTCTTAAAAAGGAATATAAAAAATTCAAAATAACTAGAAATTCATAAATTGGAAAAATCCACGAGTTTAAAAATCTAGAATTTGATGAAAAGGTCATATTTTAAAAGATAATTTAGTAAGACTAATTTCCAAAAGTTTGTATTTTTTGCAAACTAGTTTGCAAACTTTCCTAACTTTGAATAAACTTCATGAATTTGCGAAAATATAAATTTGAAAAAATACAAAAATATTTAAGAAATATATTCAGATGTTTGAAAAAATCCATGCATTTGAAAGAAAAAAATGATTGTTTTACCGACTGAAAGCTTACAGTAGATTCCCCAAAACCTGTTTTGAGACAAAGATTCCCAGAAAGATGGTTGTGAAGCTTCTGGAAGCTTCCAAAAATCAGGACGAGCTTCCGGCGAAGGTGCCTTAGATGAGCCAACCCATTGGATCGAAGGGTGCGGGTGCCCTGTCCCTGCATAGGTAAAAGTGGCGCTTAAGGCGCCGAATAGGATTTGTGTCCTTGTATTTTCTCTCATTTTTCTATTATTTTATGGGTTCCTTCTCTTTTTTCATTTTTATTTTTCATCATGTTTCCTTTTCTTTGACCTCTTTCTTTTTCTTCGGGATTTTCCATTTTGTTCATTATGTTTTTAAAAATTGCTCATGGTGTATTTAAAATTATCCACAAACCAAATTTTCATCATTCCTTAAACCGCTGATAGTGCATTTTCAAAAATTTCACTCTCTTTTAAAACAATCATTGCCCAATTATAATATGTTAATCGCACATAAAACTAATGTTCCCCATGTTGTAAAAAAATTGTCATGTATTTCCAAATATGTTCAACGTGTTTATGAAAGAATGCCATGTACTTTCAAAAGTTTCATGGGGATATTTTTCATGCATTTACTGATTTTTTGAGCTAAATGACCCTGAAATTGAAAATCACTACAAATATATTGGTACGGTATCATCATTTCACCCACATAGCATGTGCTAAAAAGTTGAGAGGGTTACGGCAAAAACTGGATGCAATTCGTGTAGAAAATGGACAACCTCTTTTGAAGTATCAGGGTTTTGGACGAAAATTCATCTGTTAGAAAGGGATTTCATTTTTTTTGAACTTATTTGAACTCCAGACTTTTGTGTGTTCAAAATGCACCATTCAAATCCACATCATCAATTTTCAACCCTTTCCGACTTCATTTGGTATTTTTCATGCATTTACTGATTTTTTGAGCTAAACGACTTTGAAATTGAAAATCACTACAAATGAACTCTGAAAAGGTTGAAAGTTGGCAGGGTATCATCATTTCACCCACATAGTATGTGCTAAAACTCATCTGTTACAAGAGGCATTTCATTTCTTGACATGTAACTGCAGTGATATTCTAGATCAAAGGCATCATCAGAATGGAGAAAAAGTCTTCACTTTTTCTTCGCTTGTGTCGTTTGCTTATTGCGCCGTAACCATGGATAATCTTCATCGTTTAACAGGGTGCTTGGGTCAGCCTTGACTTTGAAGGGAGGAATTTCATGAAACTTTTCATAATCTTTAGATATGTCTATCTTGCCCTCCACTCCCACGATGTCTTTTTTCCTGAAAGAACTATGTGGCGCTTTGGCTCATCGTATGATGTATTCGCTTCCTTATTTTTCCTTTTATCGGTTTGGTAGACATGTCCTTCACATAGAAAACCTGCACCACATCATTGGCTAGGACGAATGGTTCGTCTGTGTACCCAAGATTGTTCAGATCCACTGTTGTCATTCCATACTGTGGGTCTACCAGTACCCCTCCTCGAGACAGATTGACCCATTTGCACTGAAACAAAGGGACCTTAAAATCATCTCCATAGTCAAGTTCCATATATCCACTATGTAACCATAATATGTGTCCTTTCCCCTCTTGGTTGCTGCATCAAAGCGGATGATAACCCACAAGTGTAGGGGATCGCAACAGTTTTCGATAAGTAAGAGTGTCGAACCCAACGAGGAGCTAAAGGTATAATAAATATTCCCTCAAGTTCTATCGACCGCCGATACAACTCTACGCACGTTTGACATTTGCTTTACCTAGAACAAGTGTGAAACTAGAAGTATTTTGTAGGTGTGATAGGATATGTTTGCAAGATAATAAAGAACACATAAATATAAACTAGGGGCTGTTTAGATAAAGATGCAATAAAGTAAATATAGCGAGTGTGGAAAAGTGGTGGTAGGAGTTGTGGAATTGTCCCTAAGCAATTGACTATGTTACTAGACCGGAATCATTATTACAATTCTATTTGAGGGAGAGGCATAAGCTAACATACTTTCTCTACTTGGATCATACGCACTTATAATTGAAACTCTAGCAAGCATCCGCAACTACTAAATATTCATTAAGGTAAAACCCAACCATAGCATTAAAGTATCAAGTCCCCTTTTATCCCATACGCAAACAACCTACTTACTCGGGTATGTGCTTCTGTCACTCACGCCACCCACCATAAGAAAATCATAAACATATTGCAAACCCTGCAGCGGGGATCCCTCACGCTTGCACGACACGGAGGGCACCATAGGACAGCACCAATAATAAAACATGCAACTCAAATCATCATAGCAATTCATCAATCACCGATAGGACAACGAAAATCTACTCAGACATCATAGGATGGCAACACATCATTGGAAAATAATATGAAGCATAAAGCACCATGTTCAAGTAGAGGGTACAGCGGGTTGCGGGAGAGTGGACCGCTGGATATAGAAGGGGGAAGGTGATGGAGATGTTGGTGAAGATGACGGTGGTGTTGGTGAAGATCGCGGTGATGATGATGGCCCCCGGCAGCGCTCCAGCGCCACCGGAAGCAAGGGGGAGAGAGGGCCCCTTCTTCTTCTTCTTTTTCTTCCTTGACCTCCTCCCTAGATGGGAGAAGGGTTTCCCCTCTGGTCCTTGGCTCCCATGGCTTGGGAGGGGCGAGAGCCCCTCCGATATTGGATCTATCTCTTTGTTTCTGTGTTCCTAGATTCTACCCCTTCATCGTTTCTTTAATATCCGGAGATCCGTAACTCCGATTGGGGTGAATCTTTCGCCCAGTTTTTTCTCATAAAATTAGCTTTCTTGCGGCAAAAGAAGCGCATCAACCGCCTTACAGGGGGCCCAGGAGAGTCCAGGGAACGCCTGCATCCCTGGGGCGCGCCCCCTGTCTTGTGGCCACCTCGGACACCGTTTCACGTTGATTCTTCCTACGGAAAATCCCAAATATTCCAAAATAATTCTCCATCCATTTTTATCCCGTTTGGATTCCGTTTGATATTGGTTTTCTGCGAAACATAAAACATGCAACAGACAGCAACTGGCACTGGGCACTGGATCAATATGTTAGTCCCAAAAATAGTGTAAAAAGTTGCCAAAAGTAGATGAACGTTGAAGAATATTGGCATGGAACAATAAAAAATTATAGATACGATGGAGACGTATCAGCATCCCCAAACTTAATTCCTGCTCGTCCTCGAGTAGGTAAATGATAAAAAAGATAATTTTTGATGTGGAATGCTACCTAGCGTAATCTTGATCATATGTCTAATCATGGCATGAATATTAAGACACGAGTGCTTCAAAGCAATAGTCTATCATTTGACATAAGAAACGATAATACTTCTAGCGTACCATTAAAGCAATCATGTCTTTTCAAAACAACAAGGCCAAAGCAAGCTTATCCCTAAAAAATCATACAGTTTGGCCATGCTTCATTTTTGTCACACAAAATGCTCCCATCATGCACAACCCCGATGACAAGCCGAGCAATTGGTTCATACTTTTTAACGCGCTTCAGCTTTTTCAACCCTCACGCAATACATGAGCGCAAGCCATGGATATAGCACTATAGGTGGAATAGAATATAATGGTGGAGGTTTATATGGAGAAGACAAAAAGGGGAGAAAGTCTCACATCGACGTGGCTAATCAACGGGCTATGGAGATGCCCATCAATTGATGTCAATGCGAGGAGTAGGGATTGCCATGCAATGGATGCACTAAGAGCTATAAATGTATGAAATCTCAACAAAAGAAACTAAGTGGGTGTGCATCCAACTTGCTTGCTCATGAAGATCTAGGGCATTTGAGGAAGCCCGTCATTGGAATATACAAGCCAAGTTCTATAATGAAAATTCCCACTAGTATATGAAAGTGACAACATAGGAGACAATCTATATGAAGAACATGGTGCTACTTTGAAGCACAAGTGTGGAAAAAGGATAGTGACATTGCCCCTTTTTTTCTTCTTTTTTTCTTTTCTTTCTTTTTTCTTTCTTTCAGTGGGCTTCTTTGGCCCCCTTTTCTATTTAGGCTTCTTTGGTCTTTCCTTTTTTTTCTTTTTTTTCTTTTTTATGGGGCAATGCTCTATAATGATGATCATCACACTTTTATTTACTTACAACTCAATATTACAACTCGACACTAGAACAAAGATATGACTCTATATGAATGCTTTCGGTGGTGTACCGGGATGTGCAATGATCTAGCGTAGCAATGACATCAAAAACCGGACAAGCCATGAAAACATCATGCTAGCTATCTTACGATCATGCAAAGCAATATGACAATGAATGCTCAAGTCATGTATATGATGATGATGAAAGTTGCATGGCAATATATCTCGGAATGGCTATGGAAATTCCATGATAGGTAGGTATGGTGGCTGTTTTGAGGAAGGTATAATGAGGCTTATGTGTGATAGTGCGTATCGTATCACGGGGTTTGGATGCACCGGCGAAGTTTGCACCAACTCTTGAGGTGAGAAAGGGCAATGCACGGTACCGAAGAGGCTAGCAATGATGGAAAGGTAAAAGTGTGTATAATCCATGGACTCACATTAGTCATAAAGAACTCATATACTTATTGCAAAAGTTTATTAGCCCTCGAAGCAAAGTACTACTACGCATGCCCCTAGGGGGGTAGATTGGTAGGAGAAGACCATCGCTCGTCCCCGACTGCCACTCATAAGGAAGACAATCAAAGAAACACCCCATGCTTCAAATTTGTCACGCAACGGTTACCATACGTGCATGCTATGGGACTTGCAAACCTAAACACAAGTGTCTCTACAATCCACAACCACCCACTAGCATGACTCTAATATCACCATCTTTATATCGCAAAACTATTGCAAGGAATCAAACATATCATATTCAGCGATCGACAAGTTTATGTAGGATTTTATGACTAACCATGTGAATGACTAATTCCTGTCATCTCTCTAAATTGATATAAGTGAAGCAAGAGAGTTTAATTCTTTCTACAAAAGATATGCCCAGGCTCTAACAATTATAAGTGAAGCAAAAGAGCATTCTACAAATGGCGGTTCTCTATGTGAAGAGAAATAGGCAATCCAAACTTCAAATGATATAAGTGAAGCACATGAAGCATTCTATAAAGCCATACTCAAAAGATTTAAGTGAAGTGCAATGAGCATTCTATAAATCAACCAAGGACTATCTCATACCATCATGGTTCATAAAAGAAAAATTAAAACTAAATGCAAAATACGCTCCAAGACTTGCCCATAATGCATAAACGAAACGAATACGAAAACATACCGATTTTTGTTGAAGAAAGAGGGGATGCCTTCCAGGGCATCCCCAAGCTTAGATGCTTGAGTCTCCTTGAATATTTACTTGGGGTGCCTTGGGCATCCCCAAGCTTGAGATCTTGCCTCTCTTCCTTTTCCTCATATCGAGACCTCCTCGATTAGACACTTCATCCACACAAAACTTCAACAGAAAACTCGGTAAGATCCGTTAGTATAATAAAGCAAATCACTACTCTAAGTACTGTAGAAAACCAATTCATATTTTGTTTTTGCATTGTGTCTACTGTAATATAGCTTTTTCATGGCTTAATCCACTGATATAAATTGATAGATTCATCAAAAAAGCAAACTATGCATCAAAAACAGAATCTGTTAAAAACAGAACAGTCTGTAGCAATCTGAACATTCACTATACTTATCGTACCCCAAAAATTCTACCAAAATTATTCAAAAATAAAAAAGTTCCACAGCAAGATATTGCAAAAGGAATCAGAACCGTTTGACTTTCCAGTTAAAAATGTAAAATCGATCACTACAGTCAAAGTTTCTGTCCTGCACCGTACAAACCAACAAGCATTGTAAACATCCTAAAGGCAAACCTTGGCATATTATTTTTATAACACAATGGAATTGTACAAGGGGATAATTATTTTTGATGAAAAGTTTCTGTAATTAAGATTCACAAAGTTTCCGTGAGCATGAACAAAGTTCAAGGAGCTCTCCCACTTCAACAATGCTTGTCTCTCTCACTTACACTCTTCTTTTTGAAAAGTTTTTAGGTTTCCCCTCTTTATTTTTTTGTTTTTAAACTATATGAAAGCACTCAATAGAAATAAATGACTCTCTATAACTTACGGGTTGTCTTCCTGGCAGCGCTTTCCTTAAAGCCATTAAGCTAGGCATTTAGTGCTCAAGTAATGGATCCACCCGGATCCCAAGGTATATCAAAGCCAATTTTAATTAACAATGATTTGTAATTTAGTAGTGAGCAGAAAGTAACATATATCATGCAACAACGAAGTCTAACTCTCTTCCTATGCATCGGCATGTCATAAAAGAACAGTTCATGCACACCAAGTAAAGGCCAATGCATAGTATCAGCAGTTTCTTGCAATTCTATCGTGTTGGAAACTTAAAGAGGCGGAGATGTAGTTCCTCTCTCATAATAATTGCAAGTAGGAGCAGCAAGCACATGCATATTACATTCATCAAAATCATCATGTGCAATGGTAAAAGGCAACCCATCAATATAATCCTTAATAGGCACAAACTTCTCCGATAAAGTGTAGTAAGGAGAATTCAAAAAGATAATAGGACTATCATGCGAGGGTGCAATAGCAACAATTTCATGTTTAACATAAGGAACTATAGCAAGTTCATCTCCATAAGCATAATTCATATTGGCATCTTGGCCACAAGCATAGCAAGCATCATCAAAAAGGGATATTTCAAACAAATTCAAGGGATCATAGCAATCATCCTTCGGTAAGCATGAAGGGGAATTAAATAATGTATGAGTTGGAGGGCTACTCTCATTAGAAGGTGGGCACAGGTAGCTATTCCGTTCTTCCTCCTTTTGTTCTTCGCTCTCCTCATCATCTTTTTCATCCAATGAGCTCACAGTTTCATCAATTTCTTCTTCTATAGCTTCCTGCAAAATATTAATCTCTTCTTGGGCAGCGGAGAATTTCTTCATAAAAGAATTAATATAGTAATTGTATTCATAATTTTCATAGCAATATCTAAGTATAGCTAAATTTTCAGGTCTACAAACTCAATCATCAAAATCATCAAAAGCTTTAAACATAGATTCAATCTCATAAGCACCCATAAAAGCAACAAATTCTTCTATTTGTTCCACATCATAGTAATCATATCTACCATTAGCATAAGAAGCTAAGGTTTCATTATCATTGAATTTGCATGAAAAGGGAAGGTGTGGGTCCTTCATCCTAGAGCAACAAGTATAATCATGCATCACGCATAGTTGACGAGCATACCAACGCAAAATAATAAATTGATCCCATAATAGTTTCCCTTTTTGTGTCGAGCGATAATCCCTAAAGTATTCATGTTGATCCAATGTGTCTCCCATTATAAAGTTGAATGGAGTTTTCTCAGGATTATCAAAGTAGTACATAATATCTTTCACATAATGAGAATTGGGGGTTTTAGGAGTTACCCCATCTACATGAGTAGCAAGTACATCTAATTTTTTTGGTATTTTGTGTTCCATATCCATAACTAAAGATAAAGAACAACTAAGAACAACAAATAAAAATTACTTAGTGATAAATCAAACACGCACACACGAGAATGTTCACCTCACGCTATGACTCCCCAGCAACGGCGCCAGAAAAAGGTCTTGATAACCCACAAGTGTAGGGGATTGCAACAGTTTTCGATAAGTAAGAGTGTCGAACCCAATGAGGAGCTAAAGGTAGAATAAATATTCCCTCAAGTTCTATCGACCACCAATACAACTCTACGCACGCTTGACGTTTGCTTTACCTAGAATAAGTATGAAACTAGAAGTATTTTGTAGGTGTGATAGGATAGGTTTGCAAGATAATAAACAACACGTAAATATAAACTAGGGGATGTTTAGATAAACATGCAATAAAGTAAATATAGCGAGTGTGAAAAAGTGGTGGTAGGAGTTGTGGAATTGTCCCTAAGCAATTGACTATGTTACTAGACCGGAATCATTATTGCAATTCTATTTGAGGGAGAGGCATAAGCTAACATACTTTCTCTACTTGGATCATATGCACTTATGATTGGAACTTTAGCAAGCATCCTCAACTACTAAAGATTCATTAAGGTAAAACCCAACCATAGTATTAAAGTATCAAGTCCCCTTTTATCCCATACGCAAACAACCTACTTACTCGGGTATGTGCTTCTGTCACTCACGCCACCCACCATAAGCAAATCATAAACATATTGCAAACCCTACAGTGGGGATCCCTCACGCTTGCGCGACACGGAGGGCACCATAGGACATCACCAATAATAAAACATGCAACTCAAATCAATCATAGCAATTCATCAATCACTGATAGGACAACAAAAATCTACTCAGACATCATAGGATGGGAACACATCATTGGAAAATAATATGAAGCATAAAGCACCATGTTCAAGTAGAGTGTACAGCGGGTTGCGGGAGAGTGGACCGCTGGATATAGAATGGGGAAGGTGATGGAGATGTTGGTGAAGATCGCGGTGATGATGATGGCCCCCAGCAGCGCTCCGACGCCACCGGAAGCAAGGGAGAGAGAGGTCCCCTTCTTCTTCTTCTTCTTCTTCTTCTTCCTTGACCTCCTCCCTAGATGGGAGAAGGGTTTCCCCTCTGGTCCTTGGCTCCCATGGCTTGGGAGGGGCGAGAGCCCCTCCGAGATTGGATCTATCTCTCTGTTTCTGCGTTCCCAGATTCTACCCCTTGACCGTTTCTTTAATATCCGGAGATCCATAACTCCGATTGGGGTGAATCTTTCGCCCAAATTTTTATCATAAAATTAGCTTTCTTGTGGAAAAAGAAGGGCATCAACCACCTTACGGGGGGGCCAGGAGAGTCCAGGGCGCGCCTATCTCCCTGGGACGCACCCCCCTGTCTCGTGGTGACCCCGGACACCGTTTCACGTTGATTCTTCCTCCAGAAAATCCCAAATATTCCAAAATAATTCTCCTTCCGTTTGTATCCCGTTTGAATTCTGTTTGATATTGGTTTTTTGCAAAACATAAAACATGCAACAGACAGGAACTGGCACTGGATCAATATGTTAGTCCCAAAAATAGTATAAAAAGTTGCCAAAAGTATATGAAAGTTGAAGAATATTGGCATGGAACAATCAAAAATTATAGATACGACGGAGACGTATCAGCAGACACCGCTGTTTTGGTTGGTGCTCTTTTGATCTTGGACGATCGTGTAAAATGTATTCTCATTTATCTCGTACCCTTTGTAAGTTAATACAGTCAAAGATGGTCCCCTGGCCAACGAGTACAACTCATCAGAAACAGTGTTTTCAGCCATGAGATGTGTTTCCAACCAACTGCCGAAAGTCCTGATGTGTTCACATTTAATCCAGTCGTCATACTGCTCTGGGTGTTTGGAGCGCAGACTATTCTTGTGTACATTGACATACGGGGTCACCAAGATAGAATTCTGTAGAACTGTGTAGTGTGCTTGAGACCAAGAATGCCCGTCCCTACATATTATTGAGCCCTCTCCTAGCGTCCCTTTTCTAGTCAGTCTCCCCTCATACCGCGATTGAGGGAGACCAATCTTCTTAAGGTCAGGAATGAAGTCAACACAAAACCCAATGACCTCCTCTGTTTGATGGCCCGTGGAGATGCTTCCTTCTAGCCTAGCATGGTTACAAACATATTTCTTTAAGACTCCCATGAACCTCTCAAAGGGGAACGTATTGTGTAGAAATACAGGGCCTAGAATGGCAATATCGTCGACTAGATGAACTAGGACGTGTGTCATGATATTGAAGAAGGATGGTGGAACACCAGCTCGAAACTGACAAGACATTGTGCCAAATCACTCCTTAACCTTGATAGGATTTATGGATCGATCACCTTCTGAGAGATTGCATTGAGGAATGCACATAGCTTCACAATGGCTAATCGAACATTTTTCGGTAGAAGCCCCCTCAATGCAACTGGAAGCAATTGCGTCATAATCACGTGGCAGTCATGAGACTTTAGGTTCTGGAACTTTTTCTCTGCCATATTTATTATTCCCTTTATATTCGACGAGAAGTCAAAGGGGACCTTCATACTAAGCAAACATTCAAAGAAAATTTCCTTCTCTTCTTTGGTAAGAGCGTAGCTGGCAGGACCTTCATACTGCTTTGGAGGCATGTCGTCTTTTTCGTGCACACGTTGCTGGTCCTCCCGTGCCTCCGGTGTGTCTTTTGTCTTCCCATACACGCCCACGGAGCCTAGCGGGTTCACGCAAAGATTCTTCGTCACGTGCATCACATCAATTGCAGAGTGGACCTCTAGGTCGTTCCAATAGGGTAGGTCCCAAAATATAGATTTCTTCTTCCACATGGGTACGCGTCCCTCAGCATCATTCGGAATAGATAGTCCGCTGGGACCCTTTCCAAAGATTACTTGTAAATCATTGACCATAGCAAGTATGTGATCACCAATACGGACGACGGGTTTCTTCCGGTGATCTGCCTCGCCTTTGAAATGCTTGCCTTCCTTTCGACATTAATGGTTGGTCGAAAGAAATCGACGATGTCCCAGCTACATATTCTTCCTTCATTTGATCAAATATATACTTTTGGTGTCATCTAAACAGTGCCTGCATGCCTGGTATCCCTTGTTTGTCTGTCCTGAAAGGTTATTGAGAGCAGGTCAATCATTGATGGTTACAAACATCAACACATGTAGGTCAAATTCCTGCTGTTTGTGCTCATCCCACACACGTACACCTTTTCCATTCCGTAGTTGTAAAAGTTCTTCAACTAATGGCCTTAGGTACACATTAACGTCGTTGCCGGGTTGCTTAGGGCATTGGATGAGCACTAATATCATAATTGTTGGGGAACATAGCAATAAGTCAAAATTTTCTACGCAACACCAAGATCAATCTATGGAGATTCTAGCAACAAGAGATGGAGAGGATGAGCGTCTTCATACCTTTGAAGATCACTAAGCGGAAGCGTCACTAGAACGCTGATGAGGGAGTCGTACTCGTGGCGATTCAAATTGCGGAAGATCCGATCTACGCCGAACGGACGGCGCCTCCGCGTTCAACACACGTACAGCCCGGGGACGTCTCCTCCTTATTGATCCAGCAAGGGGATAGGAGAAGTTGAGGAAGAGCTCCGGGAGCACGATGACGTGGTGGTGGAGCTTTCAGTTCTCCGGCAGGGCTTCGCCAAGCACTACTGAGGAGGAGGTGGAGTTGGAGAGGGGGAGGGTTGCACCAGGGTCAAGGGGTAAAGCTCCCATGCACCTCTGCACTATATATAGGGGTGGAGGGGCTGGTTTCTTGCCCTCCAAGTCCATTGGGGCATTGGCAAAGGTGGGAGGAAAGTAATCCCATCATTTCCCTTCCCCCCCGATTGTTATCCCCCCATTTTAGGGATCTTGATCTTATCCCTTCGGGATATGATCTTATTCCTTCTAAAGGGGGATCTTGGTGCGCCTTGACCAGGGGTGTGGGGCCTTGCCCCCACTACCCATGTTCATGTGGGTCCCTCCATGCAGGTGAGCCCCACTCCGGAACCTTCTGGAACCTTCCCGGTACAATACCGAAAATTCCCGAACATTTTCCGGTGGCCAAAATAGGACTTCCCATATATAAATCTTTACCTCCGACCATTCCAAAACTCCTCGCGACATCCGGGATCTCATCCGGGACTCCGAACAACATTTGGTAACTGCACACTAATTCCCATAACAACTCTAGCATCACCGAACCTTAAGTGTGTAGACCCTACGGGTTCGGGAATCATGCAGAAATGACCGAGACAGCTCTCTGGCCAATAACCAACAGCGTGATCTTGATACCCATGTTGTCTCCCACATGTTCCATGATGATCTCATTGGATGACCCATGATGTCAGGGATTTAATCAATCCCATATACAATTCCCTTTGTCAATCGGTATGTTACTTGCCCGAGATTCGATCGTCGGTATCCCAATACCTCGTTGAATCTCGTTACCGGCAAGTCACTTTACTCGTTCCATAATGCATGATTCCGTGACTAACTACTTAGTCACATTGAGCTCATTATGATGATGCATCACCGAGTGGGCCCAGAGATACCTCTCCGTCATATGGAGCGACAAATCCCAGTCTCGATTCGTGCCAACTCAACACACACTTTCGGAGATACCTATAGTGCACCTTTATAGCCACCCAGTTACGTTGTGACGTTTGGTACACCCAAAGAATTCCTACGGTGTCGGTGGAAATGACACCTATGGGATCAAAACGGGGTCCCTACTACGATTGCGGGGCGCGGGGTTGAGAGGAGAGCAGGATCGGAGGCCAATTCAGTGCACACAGGGCGTTTACCCAGGTCGGGCCGCGGCTTGCGTAATACCCTACTCCTGCCTAGAATCTCTATTTGGGTGTTCTTGTTGTTCTTGAGCTAGCTACAATGAGTGTAACTTGTCCAAGGATCTGAATCCTTCTCCTGGATGCCTTGGGCCTCCTTATATAGGCAAGGGGATCACCATAGTGGCACCAGGAGGTGGCATCGGGGTATTGTGTTTAAGCCTATCGATAGCCATCTGGGACAAGGTGCATTAAATGCGAATCCATGTCCTGTCCGCTGCCGCCCCACCCTGCTTCAACACGCGCCCGAGCCAGCAAGGCGTGTGGTGCCATGTAGACTAGCAGGCAGCAGAGGTGGCGTGGTGGTAGGGCCTGCATGAAGATTTGCATGCGACCACGTAGGCATGCGCTGAGTTGGACCAGGAGACCCCTGTTGACACGCAGGTGCCTGCCCATCTGGTGGGCTGGCAGCTGCATAGGAAATGGGGGCAGGACCGTGGCAGGCGCAGGCCTGGCGTAGATGTCACAGATGTCCTCGGCAAGGACCTTGCCGGGGCCCCGGCGAGGGTCTTGCCGCGGCATCATAGTCTTCCCCGACAAGGATGCTGTCGGAGGTCTTGTGTGCTTCTTTGGCAAGGATTTAGCCGAGGTTCGTTGCCTTCTATTCCTCCTCTGATTTGGAGTATCTCTTGTCTTCACAAAGATCTGCATGCCACCACAGAAGTGCCCCCGCCCCTGAGCCCTGGTTCCAATGAGGTTGGGGGAACTTGGGCTCAAGGGTGGCACGTCCTGCTGGCATGGGGTTGGGCAAGTTGCCCCGGCAAGACTCTTGTCGGGGCCGCGGATCCTGCCTTGCCGGGGAGAATCATCTTGCCCTCTTGATCTTCTGGTCTTGGCGCTGTGTTGATTGTTTCCGCAGCTCCAGCCCTTCCCCTTGCCCTGCTTAGTGTGGTCGTGGCCACGTGGATTCGACTGCCCCTGCACTTAGTAAGGGGTACAAAGTAGTGCCCGTACTTTAGTACACTGACAGGAGCCCCTGGGCCTGGGCCACACATAAGCGCGGCGCGTTTATTGGGCTAGGCCCGAAAACAGTGCACATGCAGGCGGGGCGGTATTTCCACCGCAGTAACTTTTCGCCCGTTGCGCTTCCCCACGATCCGCGTTGAATGCGTGACGTGGGGGTTGCATGCGCGGGTGATCAAAGCATGCTGGCGTCATTTGTGGCGAACAGTAAAGAGGTGGCTTGTGTGTCTCTTCGAGACCGCAGGGCTGCTTCTCATTTTCTCTCCGCACTTGGGAACCATCGCCCCACGCGTCCCATTACGCCCGTCCCTTGCGCCATGTATGCCGCATGCATGGCGCAGGGCGAGTGACAGGCACACAAAGCATGGGAAGACGTGTGCGCATGGGGGGATACCCACGCGCCTTTAATTGGGCGGGGAGGACGGTGGACTGCTTCCCCCGCTGTCAAATTAATTAGCTGGATTGGCTGAAAGGGGAGGCCGAGCCCCGCCCCCATCCCTTTATAAAGAGGGGAGCGGGAGATACGGTGCCCCTCAGTCCTTAGCCATCTGCCTCTCCCCACCTCTTCTCCTTCCTCTCCCCAGCCATAGCGAGAGGCCACGCTGATGCTTCATCGGTGGCGGCGAGGGTCTCTGCTCGACAATGCGTCGCTTCTCCCCAAGAGCCTGTGGCGGTGGAGATGGCCGCGAGGGGAAGAGGGAGAGGGTGAGGCTGAGGCCGCCATGGTGCTCGGGGAAGAGGAGGACGGGGCGGTGCATCGGCCTCGCCTTCGCCAGCAGTCCTTCCCCCCCATGGAGGGCCACATCGGGGACAACCCTTACGAGTTCTTCATCAGGTTGCGCCGGCCGGCACTGTCGTCTCCGTCTCCCAAACCCGTTTGCTCGGGCAATGGAACTGGACCTGCCGCAGGCGCTGAGACTGCACACGAGGGGTTGTGGGAACAACGGCACATGGGCCGATGTCGACTTCCCAGCCCCTCACATCATGTATCTTCGCCGTGGGTGGAAGACCTTCGCCCGCATCCATAGCCTGACGCCGGGGCTCGTTCTCTACTTCAAGTTGATGGAGAACGACCTGCTCTTCGTCAAGGTTTTTGAAGACCTTGGCACTCGTCTAAAGTGCTGCGTGGAGAGCTCCTCAAACGATGAAGATTCTTCCTCGAGCAAAAGTGACGAGGAGGAAAGCGGCAACGACGACGAGGGTAGCAGGCGGCAGGATGTTGGATCTAACTAGGCATCAGGCGCGCTGCTCCGGGGCGACACCGGCGACCCCATCATCCATGTCGCCGGCTCCTTGAACTTCTAGGGGTCGCCTCCTTGGGCGGCTGGCGTGGGGAGGCCAGAGAAGCAAAGAAGGCGGGTGGTGGCCCGTCAAGTCAGAGTATGATGGCACCGACACCTTCATAGCGTATTGACGGACCGTTGCCTCATCTTCCAGTTCTTCCGCCGGCGCCATCACCGCCAGCCCTCTCCTAGGCGATCGCCGGCATGTTCTCTTGGCTCCTTCTGCTGCTCGTACCTCGCCTAGGCACTCCTTCTGCCCTTTTCACTTTCTTGTCGCATTTCTTGAGGAGAGGGACAAGAAAGGGATTACGGGCACCTTAACTTTTTTAGCTTGTAAGCCTACGGGGCTTAATTAGATCTAAAACATCCAATCCCCTTGCTCGTGTATACATTCCGTATGATTTGTACTCGTATGGGGCGTATTAATGAAAAAGGGGTGCTTGCCGGGTTCTTTGTGTGTGAGCCATGCCCAGACGAAGGAACGAGTCCTTTTTATTTTCTGCATAAGCAAAGTCTCCCAGCAACAGGCCTTGCTGCCCCCTACTTCGCTCAGCTGCACTCGCGTTTTCGGCGGAGGCAGTGATGAAATAGAGTGAAGCCCTATGACTGTTTCCTTGCTGCCGCAGCTGCAACCAGATTCTGTCCCAAGAAATAATTTCTTTGGTACAGGAAAAAAGGAGCACAGTAGCCTGGAAGCAAGACGAGGTTTCATACGCCCCTTGTTTCATATGGGAATGCAAGATGGGGGATGAGAAACTTATCTGGATCTGTGGTCCCCCCTCCGGCAGCGTTAGCTTGCCGGGGTCTGACCCTCGTGTCTTAAGCCCCCGGCAACCTTAGCTTGCCGGGGTCGGAGCGCCAGCTTGTGCCTCTTATCTCCATATGGCTAAGAGGATTTGCTCATGTATCCTGTGAACCAAAAAGGACGAAGAGGAGAAAAGAGACGCAAACATGACCTCTAAGCTAGGGGTTAGTCGCTGCTAAGCACTATCAACCCAAACCGAGGAGGAGACTCAACCTAGCATGCATGATATAACTTAGGGCGCCAGCGCTTCATTTATTTATGCTCAGGGTCTACGCCTGGCTTTGTATAAAGGGTTACATGCCTTGCTGGCAAGGCTTGTACGAAGGGTGGCCTGCCGGGGGGCCCGACAGCCGCGCCTTACGGGTAAAACTTACAAAGATGATCGATGTTCCAGGAGTTGCTCACTGGAATGGCATCTTCGGTCTCTAGGCGGACTGCGCTAGGCCTGGTGACTCATGTTACCCGATAAGGGCCTTCCCACTTTGGCGTCAACTTGTTGGAATTCTTGGCCAATTGAACGTGCCGAAGAAGAAGGTCGCCTTCCTCAAAGCTTCGGGCATGAACCTTGCGGCTATCGTAGCAGAGCAAGGCTTGCTGGTAGCGCGCTGCTCTCACAGCCGCCCGAAGACGATCATCCTCAAGGAGCGTCGCATCATCTTGCCGCAATCGCTCTTGCTCAAGCTCATCATAAGAGAGCACTTGAGGTGACCCGTGTATGAGTTCCATGGGGAGAACTACTTCTGCCCCATAGACCAGGTCGAATGGTCTCTAGCCGGTGGCTCGATTCGGCGTTGTTCTGATCGACCAAAGAACCGCCGACAACTCATCAATCCAGCGCCTTCCACTCTTGCGCAGCCTGTGAAAATTCTTCGTTCTTAAACCTCACAGAACTTCAGCATTGTCTCTCTTTGCTTGGCCGTTGCTTCGTGGGTGTGCCACGGAAGCAAAACAGACCCTGCTGCCAAGATCTTCAATGTACTGCATGAAGGCGTGGCTTGTGAACTGTGTGCCGTTATTTGTGATGATCTTGTTGGGTACACCAAAACGGCAGACTAGCCCCTTGAAGAACTTGATGGCTGACTGCGCTGTCACCTTCCTCACGGCTTCTACCTCAGGCCACTTTGTGAACTTGTCGATTGCAACGTACAAGTACTCAAAGCCCCCGACGACACGAGGGAAGGGGCCCAATATGTCGAGCCCCCAGACCAATAAGGGCCAGGAGAGAGGGATGGTTTGAAGGGCTTGAGCTGGTTGATGAAGCTTCTTCGAATGGAACTGGCACGCTTCACACTTGGTTACTAGTGCCGCCGCATCCTGAAGGGCAGTGGGCCAAAAGAAACCCTGCCGGAAAGCCTTGCCGGCAAGGGTCCTCGACCCTATGTGGGAGCCACATATGCCCCCATGTATTTCCGCCAACAACTCCAGTCCTTCCTCCCGGGGTATGCATTTTAGCTTGATGCCGTTTGGCCTTTTCTATACAGAACATCGCCAATGAACTGATACAGGGCAGACCGACGGCCACTTTCTCTGCTTCTTCCTGCTCCTCAGGAAGTTCCCCTGTCTAAAGGAATCGGACGGTATGTTGTGCCCATGCCAGAGCTTGAGGCTCGACGGCAAGGACCAAAGGCATCTCCTCTACCATGGGAGCTGCCGTCTCCATGGCCAGGGCTTGATGCCATGTCGGAGTCAGTGGCCCCACGGCAGGCTCAGTGTCCCCGGCAGCATCTTTGCCGGCAGCTCCAGGGAGCTCGGCAGGAAAGTACTTGCCGGGGCCTGATTTCCTTTGCTTATTCTGCTCTGTTGATGGTTCCACGGATGGTTGAGTCAGCCGAAGCACAAAGGCACCTGGTTCCACAGGTAGTTTGAGGGCGGCGTGCTTCGACAGGTAGTCGCGATCTCGTTCTCCACTCGGGGAACATGCTCCGCCTGAATACCATCAAAATGCTCCTCCAGCTTCCTCACCTCATCCACGTAGGCCTCCATCAACGGACTTTGATAATCCTTATTAACTTGCCTGACAATGAGCTATGAATCACCTCTGACAATGAGCTTTTTGACTTCGAAGTCTGCTGCGATCCTAAGACCGGCAAGCAATCCCTCGTACTTGGCAGTGTTGTTTGTTGACATCTCCCTGGGAAAGTGCATCTGTATGACATACTTGAGGTGCTCTCCGGTGGGCACGACAAGCAACACACCAGCACCGGCGCCTTGTAGCGAGAAATCCCCATCAAAGTACATAACCCAGTTGCGATTTGAGTCCTTGCCGGGGAGAGTGGTCTCCTGGTCCTCTTCGTCGGGCGTTGAGGTCTATTCCGCAACGAACTCTGCCAAAACTCTACTCTGGATTGTCGAGGTACTCTCAAACTTTAAGCTCAAACTTGACAGCTCCAAGGCCCACTCCACAATCCTCCCGTTGCATCTGGGTTATGCAGTATCCGTTGCAATGGGAGGCGGGTGACAACAGTGATCTCGTGCGCTTGGAAGTAATGACGCAGCTTCCTCGAGGCCATAAGGAGGCCAAAGAGCAATTTTGGCACACCAGAATACCTCGACCTATACCCCTGCAAGAGGGAGCTGACAAAGTAAACTGGGTGCTGCATCTTCTTCTTCTTCTCCACCACTTCACCTAGTTGCGCATGTCCTGTCTCGCTGGCATCAGACTCTGCCGGGTGCCCTACCTTGCCGGGATCAAGTCCTGCCGGGGGGAGCCCTGGCTCGGCGTCCACCAGGTCCGCCATCACTTCTGTCTTCTTGTCAACCTCCCTCTGCGCCACTAGTGCAGCACTAACCACCTGATTCGTCACTGCTAGATACAGCAGCAATAGCTCGTGTGGCTTAGGCGCGACCAGTATGGGCGTAGAGGAGAGGTATTTCTTCAAATCTGGCAGCGCTGCCTCGGCTTCTGGGGTCCACTCCATTGGGCCTTCCTTCTTCAAAATTTTGAAAAAGGGAAGGGCACACTCAGCGGACATGGATATAAATCTACTCATGGCGGCAACACAGCCAGTGAGCCGACGTACATCCTTGATCCGCTTAGGTGCCCCAATCTGCTCGATGGCCTTGATCTTGTCGGGATTTGCCTCGATCCCGCGCTGTCACACGAAGAACCCGAGAAGCTTGCCGGAAGGCACGCCAAAAACACACTTCTCAGGGTTCAACTTGAGATTGATCTTGCGCAGGTTTGTGAACGTTTCCTCCAAATCCTGCACCAGTGTTGCCTTGTCCTTGGTTTTGACCACTATATCATCCATACAGGCTTGCATATTTCTATGGATCTGGGGCTCAAAACCAATTTGGAACGCTCTTGCAAAAGTCAAGCCAGCACTCTTCAACCCAAAAGGCATCTGTAAAAAGCAATACGTACCACATGGGGTGATGAATGCTGTCTTTTCTTCATCTTCCTTTGACGTGAAGATGTGATGATATCCGGAGTAGGTGTCGAGGAAGGACAACAAACCACACCCAGCCGTAGAGTCAACAATTTGATCGATGCGCGATAACGGGAAGGGGTCTTTTGTACATGCCGTATTAATATCCGTGTAATCAATACACAGCCTCCACTTCCCATTTGCGCACCACTACCGGATTGGCCAACCACATCGGGTGGAGTACCCCCCTCACCAAGCCCGCTGCTTCTAGCTTTCTAATCTCTTCCATGATGAATTCTTGCCTTTCCTGAGCTTGCTTCCTGACCTTCTGCTTGATGGGCCTCGCAAGAGGACAGAGAACAAGATGGTGCTCAATGATTTCCCTGGGAACGCCGGGGATGTTGGAGGCTTGCCACGCAAACACATCGACATTCGCCCACAGGAACGCGACGAGCTCGCCTTCCTATTTGCTATCAAGGGAGGAGCTTATGGTGAAAGCTCCTCCCGTGCCGTCCTCCTTGACGGACACCCTCTTGGTCTCTGGTGGTGCAGCTCTGGTTTTCTTGCTCTTGCTGGTGGAGCTCTCTGTTACATCCTCCGTGGGAGCACAACACTTCAAAGAGGTGCGCTTGCCGGGGTGGGTGCGAGAGGTCCTACCGGTTATCTTGCCCCCCAGAGCTCCATCGGCAGGAGTGAGTGCCTTGGCGGCAGTCGCTGCAACCGCTTGCTGATAGAGTTGATCAGCGTAGATCAATGCGTCTTTCTTGTTGGAGGGGACGGTGATGATGGTCATCGGCCCCATCTTCAGTGTGTTATAGGCGTAGTGCGCCGCCGCCATAAACTTGGCTAGCGCCGGGCAGCCGAGGATCCCGTTGTAGGGCAAGGGGATCTCGGCTACATCAAAGACAATCCTCTCCATCGTGGAATTCAACTCACTTCCAAATGTCACGGGCAGCGTGACCTTTCCCTTTGGCTGGCTCCTTCCCGGGTTGACCCCTTGAAATGTGCCCGTTTCCTCGAGGTCTCCATCAGGAATCTGCAACCTCTTGATCACGACTGGCGAGATTAGGTTCAGGCCGGCCCCGCCATCGACCAGCATCTTCGTCACCTTGAGGTTGCACATTGTTGGTGAAACCAACAAAGGCAAGCACCCGACCGCTGTTGTGCGATCAGGGTGGTCCTCGGTGTCGAAGATGATTGGTGTGCCGGACCACCTCAGTTGCTTCCGAGCGTCAAACGATGGCTCCGCTGCTGCGATCTCTCGTGCCCACTGCTTGAGTTGGCGGTGAGAGGTATGCAATGAGGCGCCACCGTCGACGCACATGGCCTCTGTACTTTCTAGAACTGATGGTCGCCGGACCCATCGTCCTCGTCATGATCACCGTCTTCGTGTTTCTTGTCACGGCCCCTGGCGGGCTTCTCTTGCTGGTTGTCCTTGCTACGGCGGCCTCTTTGGTTGCCACACTTCTTGCCAGACCCTCCGGCACTGTCTTGCCCCTTCTCCTTGTACCGCCGCTCGTACTCAGCTTTTTGCTTCTCAGCAAGCAGCTTGACTTGCCGGCAGTTCTGGAGGTTGTGGCCTTTGGTGCGGTGGATTTTACAGTACTGCTTGTCGGAGCTCCCCGGCTTATCGGTAGCCGCCAAGGCCCCGCAAGCGGCACACCCGGCAACCTCCTTGTCGGGGTCACTTGCCTTGGCCTTCTTGGCAATGCCGGTGTCGTTTGACCCCTCGACGGCAAGTACTGTATTTCCCTTGCGCTTTTTGTTACAATGTCGCCCCTTCTTTGCCGGGGTGGCGGTGTCGTCTGTGGAGTCGGTTTCCGTGCCGGCGTCCTTGCCGGGGTACTTCCTCCCCTCCTCAGCCCGGGCACACCTGTCGGCCAGAAGATAGAGTTCGGCCACATCCCTGACCTTGTTCATTGCCAGCTCTTCACACATCTTGCGATTGCGCACATTTTGGTGGAATGCGCTGATTACGGCGGTAGGATGAACGTCCGGGATGTTGTATTGCACCCGGCTGAACCTCTAGATGTACTTGCGCATGCTTTCTCCTTCCTTCTGGGGAATGATGTGCAAATCACTCGCCTGTCCATGAGCTTGATGGCCTTCGGTAAAGGCGCCAACAAACTCATGGCACATGTCTGACCAAGAAGAAATGGAATCCGACGGCAAGTGCATCAGCCATGACATGACGTAGGGCATAAGTGCAATTGGGAAATAATTTGCGAGCACCTTGTCGTCGCGCGCCCCAGTGGCCTGCATCGTGATGGTGTAGATGCTGAGGAACTCCAACGGGTGGGTCTTGTCGTTGTACTTCTCGCCCACGTCAGGCTTGAACATGTGGTGGGAAGGCCACTGGAACTGCCGCAACTCACAGGTAAAGGCCGGGCAACCCACCTTGTAAGGTAGGCCACCGTAGCCTCCCGAAGCTGGGTGGTCCACAGCGGGTCCCGCCCGCCTGTCTGATTGGTGGCGCGCATCGCGCTGACACTCGATAGTGGTTCGAGCATCTTCAAGAACTCGTTCCTGAAGAACTTGGCATTGATCGCGACGGGTCCGTGGGTCGGACGACGCTACGAACATGTTGTCACGAGCATCATCACGACCGATCGGTGCTCGCGGTGGCTGGTGTGGGGGAGGAGAGTGCACAATGGAAGCATCTCCCCGACCCCTGCTCTGCTAGGATGTGGTGGCTCTACGGAGCGCCGATCCATGGGCGCCGCTGGTCGCGGCTCGTCCCTATTGGTAATGCCGACGAGACTCTGGACGGTGGCTCTCCACTCGTCAAGCTTCTCCGCAGCGGGAGGGAAATCAAGGACCAGTTGCACGTGCCCAAAGCTTCTGCGTGTGTGGGTGGTGGCGAAAGCTGCATGGGCCGTGATGCACTCTAACCTCTGACCACGTCAGAAGGAGCTCTATCACGGTCCTGCGGCCGTACGCCATTCCCGCCAGCACTCCGGCGTGCATGCTGGCCCTCTCCGTCCCGTGAATGGTGCACAGGGCTCTTCCCACGGCAGCGCCCGGGATCCTCAACATGGCGGCGTTCCTCGTCTCACGCAACTTGAGAGGAACGCGCAGTGGGCGCCAGCATGGGTGTCTTGGAGGTCACTGTGCCACCAGCTGGTGGTACAGCGACGACCGTGGAGGGCCCCACGATGCCTGCGAGGGGCACAACTCCATCTCTGGATCCGGCGATGCGCGGCCCATCGCTCTGTTCACGAGCGGCGCCGCTCGCCAGGGCCTGGTTGCCAGAGCGATGCGGGTGTTCGCGGGTCGCACCCCAGGTCCTGTCCGCGACGGGCCCACTCCTCGCCCATGCTGCTACAGGTGGTCCGGCTCCAGATGAGCCGATCGTCGTCGTCGTCTTCTTCTTGAGAGCCATGGCGACGGAGAACTACTGGAACAACTTCCGAACCAGATTCTCTCAACTGGCGCCCCCTACCTGGCGCGCCAAAGATGTCAGTGGAAACGACACCTATGGGATCAAAACGGGATCCCTACTACGGTTGCGGGGCACGGGGTTGAGAAGAGAGCAGGATCGGAGGCCAATTTAGTGCACACAGGGCGTTTACCCAGGTTCAGGGTGCAGCTTGTGTAATACCCTACTCCTGCCTAGAATCTCTATTTGGGTGTTCTTGTTGTTCTTTAGCTAGCTACAATGAGTGTAACTTGTCCAAGGATCCAAATCATTCTCCTGGATGCCTTGGGCCTCCTTTTACAGGCAAGGGGATCGCCACAGTGGCACCAAGAGGTGGCATCGGGGTACTGTGTTTCAGCCTATCGATAGCCATATGGGACAAGACGCATTAAATGCGAACCCACGTCCCGTCCGCTGCCGCTCCACCCTGCTTCGACACGCGCTCGAGCTAGCAAGGCATGTGGTGCCATGTAGACTAGCAGACAACTGAGGTGGCATAGTGGTAGGACCTTCATGAAGATTTGCATGCCACCACGTCGGCATGCGCTGGGTTGGCCTAGGAGCCCCCTGTTGACACACAGGTGCCTGCCCAGCTGGTGGGCTGGCAGCTGCATGGGAATGGGGGCGGGACCATGGCAGGCGCGGACCTGGCATAGATGTCACAGATGTCCTCGGCAAGGGCCTTACCGGGGCCCCAGCAAGGGTCTTGCCGCGACGTTGTAGTCGTCCCTAGCAAGGATGCCGTCGGAGGTCTTGTGTGCTTCTTTGGCAAGGATCTTGCCGAGGTTCGTCACCTTCTATTCCTCCTCTGATTTGGAGTATTTCTTGTCATCACATAGATCTGCATGCCACCACAGAAGTGCCCCCCCCAAGCCCTGGTTCCAATGAGGTTGGGGGAACTTGGGCTCAAGGGTGGCGTGTCCTGCTGGCATGGGGTTGGGCAAGTTGCCCCGGTAAGACTCTTGTCGAGGCCGCGGATCCTGCCCTGGCAAGGCTCTTGCCGGCGAGAATCGTCTTTCCCTCTTGATCTTCTGTTCTTGGCGCTACGTTGATTGTTTCTGCAGCTCTGGCCCTTCCCCTTGCCCTGCTTAGTGTGGTCGTGGCCACGCGGCTTCGACTTCCCGTGCACTTAGTAAGGGGTACAAAGTAGTGCCCCTACTTTAGTACACCGACATATGGTATCCGGGAGTTGCACAATCTCATGGTCTAAGGAAATGATACTTGACATTAGAAAAGCTTTTAGCAAACGAACTACACGATCTTGTGATATGCTTAGGATTGGGTCTTGTCCATCACATCATTCTCCTAATGATGTGATCCCGTTATAAATGACATCTAATGTCCATGGTTAGGAAACTATAACCATCTATTGATCAACGAGCAAGTCAACTAGAGGCTCACTAGGGACATGTTGTGGTCTATGTATTCACACATGTATTATAGTCTCCAGTTAATACAATTATAGCATGAACAATAGACAATTATCATGAACAAGGAAATACAATAATAACCATTTTATTATTGCCTCTAGGGCATATTTCCAACAGTCTCCCACTTGCACTAGAGTCAATAATCTAGTTCACATCACTATGTGATTGTAATGAATCCAACACCCATGGGGTTTGATCATATCTCGCTTGTGAGAGAGGTTATTAGTGAACGGGTCTGAACCTTTCAGATCCGTGTGTGCTTTAAAAATCTCTATGTCATCTTGTAGATGCAGCTACCACACGCTACTTTGAGCTATTCCAAATAACTGCTCTACTATACGAATCCGGTTTACTACTCAGAGTCATCCGGATTAGTGTCAAAGTTTGCATCGACGTAACCCTTTATGACGAACTCTTTTACCACCTCCATAATCGAGAAAATTCCTTAGTCCACTAGTTACTAAAGATAAGTTTGACCGCTGTCATGTGATCCATTCCTGGATCACTCTTGTACCCCTTGACTGACTCATGGCAAGGCACACTTCAGGTGCGGTACACAGCATAGCATATTTTAGAGTCTACGTCTAAAGCATAGGGGACGACCTTCGTCCTTTCTCTCTCTTCTGCCATGGTCAGGTCTTGAGTCTTACTCAATACTCACACCTTATAACACACCCAAGAACTCCTTCTTTGCCGATCTATTTTGAACTCCTTCAAAATCTTATCACGGTATGTGTTCATTTGAAAGTACTATTAAGCATTTTGATCTATCCTTATAGATCTTAATGCTCAATGTTCAAGTAGCTTAATCCAGGTTTTCCATTGAAAAGCACTGTTCAAATAACCCTATATGCTTTCCAGAAATTCTACATCATTTCTGATCAACAATATGTTAACAACATATACTCATCAGAAATTCTATAGTGCTCCCACTCACTTCTTTGGAAATACAAGTTTCTCATAAACTTTGTATAAACCCAAAATCTTTGATTATCAAAGGCGTATATTCCAACTCCGAGATGCTTACTCTAGTCCTTAGAAGGATTGTTGGAGCTTTGCATACTTGTTAGCATCTTTTAAGATTGACAAAACCTTCTAGTTGTATCACATACAACCTTTCCTGAAGAATATCATTGAGGAAACAATGTTTTGACATCCTATCTGCAAGATTTCATAAATAATGCAGTAACTGCTAATATAATTGCAACAGACTCTTTGCATCGCTACGAGTGAGAAAGTCTCATCATAGTCAACTCCTTGAACTTGTCGGAAAACATCTTAGCGACAAGTCGAGCTTTCTTAATGGTGCCACTTACCATCATTGTCCGTCTTCCTTTTAAAATCCATCTATACCTAACAGCCTTACGACCATCAAGTAGTTCTTCCAAAGTGTATACTTTGTTTTCATACATGGATCCTCTCGGATTTTATGGCCTCGAGCCATTCGTCAGAATCCGGGCCCACCATCGCTTCTCCATAGCTCGTAGGTTCATTGTTGTCTAGGAACATGACCTCCAAGACAGGATTACGTACCACTCTGAAGTCGTACGCATCCTTGTCGACCTACGAGGTTTGGTAGCGACTTGATCTAAAGCTTCATGATCACTATCATAAGCTTCCACTTCAATTGGTGTAGGCGCCACAGGATCAACTTCCTGTGCCTTGCTACACACTAGTTGAAGTGACGGTTCAATAACCTCATCAAGTCTCCACCATCCTCCCACTCAATTCTTTTGAGAGAAACTTTTTCTCGAGAAAGGACCCATTTCTAGAAAAAATCGCTTTTTCTTCCGGATCTGAAATAGGAGGTATGCCCAACTATTTGGGGTTTCCTATGAAGATGCATTTATCCGCTTTGGGTTCGAGCTTATTAGGCCAAAACTTTTCCACATAAGCGACGCAGCCCCAAACTTTTAAGAAATGATATCTTAGGTTTCTCTAAACCATAGTTCATACGGTGTCATCTCAACGAAATTACGTGGTGCCCTATTTAAAGTGAATGCGGTTGTCTCTAATGCCTAACCCATAAACGATAGTGGTAATTCGAAAAGATACATCATGGTATGCACCATATCCAATAGGGTGGAGCTATGATGTTCGGACACACCTTCATACTATGGTGTTCCAGGCGGTATTAATTGTGAAACAATTTCCACAATGTCTTAATTGTATACCAAACTCATAACTCAGATATTCATCTCTATGATCATATCATAGACATTTTATCCTCTTGTCACGACGATCTTCAACTTCACTCTAAAATTACTTGAACCTTTCAATCATTCAGACTTGTGTTTAATCAAGTAAATATACTCAGAATCTACTCAAATCATCTATGAAGTAAAAGCATAATGATATTCACTGCGTGCCTCAGCACTCATTGGATTGCACACATAAAATGTATTACTTCCAGCAAGGTGCTCTCTTGTTCCATCTCATTGAAAACGAGGCTTTTCAGTCATCTTGCCCATGTGGTACGATTTGCATGTCTCAAGTGATTAAAAATCAAGTGAGTCCAAACGATCCATCTGCATGGAGTTTCTTCATGCATACATACCAATAGACATGGTTCGCATGTCTCAAACTTTTCAAAAACGAGTGAGTCCAAAGATCCATCAACATGGAGCTTCTTCATGCGTTTTATACCAATATGACTCAAATGGCAGTGCCACAAGTATGTGTTACTATCATTACTATCTTGTATCTTTTGGTACGAACATGTGTATCACTACAATCGAGATTCAATAAACTCATATTAGGTGCAAGACCATTGAAGGTATTATTCAAACAAACAAAGTAACCATTATTCTCCTTAAATGAACAACCGTATTGTGATAAACATAATCTAATCATGTCTATGCTCAACGCAAACACCAAATAACAATTATTTAGGTTTAACACCAATCTGGATGGTAGAGGGAGCATGCGATGCTTGATCACATCAACCTTGGAAACACTTCCAACACATATCGTCATCTCACCTTCAGCTAGTCTCCATTTATTCCGCAGCTTTTTATTTTGAGTTACTAACACTTAGAAACCAAAATGGTATTTTAATACCCTGGTGCTACTAGGAGTACTAGTAAAGTACACATTATAATGTATATCCAATATACTTCTGTCGACCTTGCCAGCCTTCTCATCTACCAAGTATCTAGGGTAGTTCTGCTTTAGTGACCGTTCCCCTCATTACAGAAGCATTTAGTCTCGGGTTTGGGTTCAACCTTGGGTTTCTTCACTAGAGCAGCAACTGATTTGCCATTTCATAAAGTATCCCTTCTTGCCCTTGCCCTTCTTGAAACTAGTTGTTTTACTAACCATCAACTATTGATGCTCCTACTTGATTTCTACTTTCGCAGTGTCAAACATCGCGAATAGCTCAAGGATCGTCATATCTATCCCTGATCTGTTATAGTTCATCACAAAGCTCTAGTAGCTTGGTGGAAGTGACTTTGGAGAACCATCACTATCTTATCTGGCAGATTAACTCCCACTCGATTCAAGTGATTATAGTACTCAGACAATCTGGGCACATGCTCAATGATTGAGCTTTTCTCCCTTAGTTTGTAGGCTAAGAAACTCATCGGAGGTCTCATACCTCTTGACGTGGGCACGGGCCTGAAATCCTAATTTCAGCCCTTGAAACATCTCATATGTTCCGCGACGTTTCAAAAACCTTCTTCGGTGCCTCAATTCTAAACCGTTTACCATTACACAATGAACTATCACGTAGTCATCAAAACGTGTATGTTAGATGTTCGCAACATCCATAGACGACGTTCGGGGTTCAGCACACCGAGCGGTGCATTTTGGACATAAGGCTTCTACGCAGCAATGAGGACAATCCACAGTTTACAGACCCAGTCCGTATAATTGCTACTATCAACTTTCAACTAAATTTTCTCTAGGAACATATCTAAAACAGTAGAACTAAAGCGCAAGCTATGACATAATTCGCAAAGACCTTTTGACTATGTTCATGATAATTGAGTTCATCTAATCAAATTATTTAATGAACTCCCACTTAGATAGACATCCCTCTAGTCATCTAAGTGATACATGATCCAAGTCAACTAGGCCGTGTCCGATCATCACGTGAGACGGACTAGTCATCATCGATGAATATCTCCATGTTGATCGTATCTACTATATGACTCATGTTCAACCTTTCGGTCTCTTGTGTTCCAAGGCCATGTCTTTACATGCTAGGCTCGTCAAATCTACCTAAGTGTTTCGCGTGTGTAAACCTGGCTTACACCCGTTGTATGCGAACGTTAGAATCTATCACACCCGATCATCACATGGTGCTTCGAAACAACGAACCTTCGCAATGGTGCACAATTAGGGGGAACACTTTCTTGAAATTTTAGTGAGGGATCATCTTATTTATGCTACCGCCGATCTAAGAAAATAAGATGTAAACATGACAAACATCACATGCAAATCATAAAGTGACATGATATGGCCAATATTATGTTGTGCCTTTGATCTCCATCTTTGAGGCACGTCATGATCACCTTCGTCACCGACATGACACCATGATCTCCATCATCATGATCTCCATCATCGTGTCTTCATGAAGTTATCTCTCCAACTATTACTTCTACTACTATGGCTAATGGTTAGCAATAAAGTAAAGTAATTACATGGCATTTTCATTGACATGCAGGTCATACAATAAATTAAGACAACTCCTATGGCTCCTGCCGATTGTCAAACTCATCGACATGCAAGTCGTGATTCCTATTACAAGAACATGATCAATCTCATACATCACATATCATTCATCACATTATTTTGGCCATATCACATCACATACCATACCCTGCAAAAACAAGTTAGACATCCTTTAATTGTTGTTGCATGTTTTACGTGGCTGCTATTGGTTTCTAGCAAGAACGTTTCTTACCTACGCAAAAGCCACAATGATGATATGCCAATTGATATTTACCCTTCATAAGGACCCTTTTCATCGAATCCGATCCGACTAAAGTGGGAGAGACTATCACCCACTAGCCACCTTTATGCAACAAGTGCATGTCAGTCGGTGGAACCTGTCTCACGTAAGCGTATGTGTAAGGTCGGTCCGGGCCGCTTCATCCCACAATACCGCCGAAACAAGATAGGACTAGTAAGGGTAAGCAAATTGAACAAACCAACGCCCACAACTACTTGTGTTCTACTCGTGCATAGAACGCAATAGACCTAGCTCTGATACCACTGTTGGGGAACGTAGCAATAATTCAAAATTTTCTATGCAACACCAAGATCAATCTATGGTGATTCTAGCAACAAGAGAGGGAGAGGATGAGAATCTTCATAACTTTGAAGATTGCTAAGTGGAAGCGTCATTAGAAGATAGATGAGGGAGTCGTACTCGCGGTGATTCAAATCGCGGAAGATCCGATCTATGCCGAACGGACAGGGCCTCCGCGTTCAACACACGTACAACCCGGGGACGTCTCCTCCTTCTTGATCCAGCAAGGGGAGAGGAGAAGTTGAGGGAGAGCTCCAGCAGCACGACGACGTGGTGGTGGAGCTTGCAGTTCTCCAGCAGGGCTTTGCCAAGCACTACTAAGGAGGAGGTGGAGTTAGAGAGGGGGATGGTTGCGCCAGGGGGAAGGGGTAAAGCTCCCATGCGCCTCCCCACTATATATAGGGGTGGAGGGCTGGTTTCTTGCCCTCCAAGTCCATTGGGGCGTTGGCAAAGTTGGGAGGAAAGAAATCCCATCATTTCCCTTCCCCACCGATTGTTATCCCCCCTTTTTAAGGATCTTGATCTTATCCCTTCGGGATATGATCTTATTCCTTCTAAGGGGGGATCTTGGTGCGCCTTAACCAGGGGTGTGGGGTCTTGCCCCCACTACCCACGTTCATGTGGGTCCCTCCATGCAGGTGGGCCCCACTCCAGAACCTTCTAGAACCTTCCTGGCACAATACCGAAAAATCCCAAACATTTTTTGTTGCCAAAATAGGACTTCCCATATATAAATCTTTACCTCCGACCATTCTGGAACTCCTTGTGATGTCCGGGATCTCATCCAGGACTCCGAACAACATTCAGTAACTGCACACTAATTCCCATAACAACTCTAGTGTCACCGAACCTTAAGTGTGTAGACCCTACGGATTCGGGAATCATGCAGACATGACCGAGATAGCTCTCTGGCCAATAACCAACAGCGGGATTTGGATACCCATGTTGGCTCCCACATGTTCCACGATGATCTCATCAGATGAACCACGATGTCGGGGATTCAATCAATCCCGTATACAATTCCCTTTGTCAATTGGTATGTTACTTGCTCGAGATTAGATCGTTGGTATCCCAATACCTCGTTCAATCTTGTTACGGGAAAGTCACTTTACTCGTTCCATAATGCATGATCCTGTGATTAACTACTTAGTCACATTGGGATCATTATGATGATGCATCACCGAGTGGGCCTAGAGATACCTCTCCGTCATACGGAGTGACAAATCCCAGTCTCGATTCGTGCCAACTCAACAGACACTTTCGGAGATACCTGTAGTGCACCTTTATAGCCACCCAGTTACATTGTGACATTTGGTACACCCAAAGCATTCCTACGGTATCCGGGAGTTGCACAATCTCATGGTCTAAGAAAATGATACTTGACATTAGAAAGGCTTTTAGCAAACGAACTACACGATCTTGTGCTATGCTTAGGATTGGGTATTGTCAGTCACATCATTTTCCTAATGATGTGATCCCTTATCAATGGCATCTAATGTTCATGGTCAGGAAACCATAACCATCTATTGATCAATGAGCTAGTCAACTAGAGGCTCACTAGGGACATGTTGTGGTCTATGTATTGACACATGTATTACAGTTTCCAGTTAATACAATTATAGCATGAACAATAGACAATTATCATGTACAAGGAAGTACAATAATAACCATTTTATTATTGCCTCTAGGGCATATTTCTAACAATAATAAACTTCCGCTTCATGCACAACCAAGGAGGAAGGTTATAGATACATAGTCACGGGCCAGGTGCTATGATTGCTGATCTGCTCCCCAAAAGGATTAATGCCATCCGCGCTTAAACCAAATCATACGCTCCTTGCATCACCTGCAAAGTCCCTCCCCCCACGTTCTCTCGATTTTTCTCCACTACGACCCGTCAGCGGGTGCTCTCAACTTCCCGTCTTTCTTACGGTCCTCTTTGTGCCATCGCATCAACTTGGCATGCTCTTTGTTTCTGAACAGACGTTTCAACTGTGGTATTATAGGAGCATACTATATCACCTTGGCAAGAACCCTCTTCCTGGGGTGCTCGCCATCAACATCACCAGGTTCATCTCGTCTGATCTTATACCGCAATGCACCGCATATCGGGCATGTGTTCAAATCCTCGTACCCACCGTGGTAGAGGATGCAGTCATTAGGGCATGCATGTATCTTCTACACCTCCAATCCTAGAGGGCATAGAACCTTCTTTGCTTCGTACGTACTGTTGGGCAATTTGTTATCCTTTGGAAACATCTTCTTCAATATTTTCAGTGGCTTCTCAAATTCGTTGTCGGATACACCATTGTCTGCCTTCCATTGCAGCAATTCCAGTGTGGTATCAAGCTTTGTGTTGCCATCTTCGCAATTTGGGTACAACCCTTTTTTGTGATCCTCTAACATGTGATCGAACTTCAACTTCTCCTTTTCACTTTGGCATTGTCTCTTATCATCAACAATGACCCGGCGAAGATCATCATCGGGCACATTGTCTGGTTCCTCTTGATCTTCAGCTCCCCCATTGCAGCATCACCGTATTCAGGGGGCGGATAGTTGTCATCATCCTCTTCTTCTTCGTTGTCTTCCATCATAACCCCTCTTTCTTCGTGCTTGGTCCAAACATTATAGTGTGGCATGAAACCCTTCTCAAGCAGGTGGATGTGAAGGGTTTTCTGGCTAGAGTAAGACTTCGTATTATCACAGATAGGACACGGACAACACATAAAACCATTATGCTTGTTTTCCCCAGCCGCTTCGAGAAAATTATGCACACCCTTAATGTACTCGAAGGTGCGTTTGTCACCGTACATCCATTGTCGGTTCATCTGCGTGCATTATATATAATTAAGTGTGTCAAAAACCATTACAGAACATCATGAGTAGAGAAGTGACCAAATTAATAGAAGTTCATCATCATATTAAAACCAAAGTACAGTAGTGATGAAATGTTATTACTGGAAAAAATAAATACATAAAGTTCATACATAGTTCTCATTGAACAACATATAGCTCTTTAGAGCATCTAATTAAACCATACATTGAAACTATGTAAAACATTTCAATACAACAATAAATGCGATCATAATCTCAACTAAGGTAAAATTGATCCAATGACATAATTATACCAAGCCTCAGTATGAATGAAATATTTTCTAATCTTTCTAATCTTCAAGCGCATTGCATCCATCTTGATCGTGTGATCATCGACGACATCCGCAACATGCAACTCCAATTTCATCTTCTCCTTCTCAATTCTTTTCAAGTTTTTCTTCAAGTAATTGTTTTCTTTTTCAACTAAATTTGACCTCTCGACAATCGGGTTGGTTGGAATTTCTGGTTCACATACCTCCTAGACAAAAACATCTATGTGACGTTGGTCGGCATAATTGTCATAGACACTAAATGAAACAAATAGTTATAAAAGATAATATATACCACATCCGAATCATAGACTGGACGAGGGCCGACGGAGGCCGATACCAAAACTATCGCACTATATAATAACAAACAATAATAAAAGTAAGAAAATTATAAAAGTAAGATTTTTTTTCTTTTAGAAAGAATATAAGAACAAGAGGCTCACCACGATGGTGTCGGCGACGAGATCGGCGCGGACGATCGACGGCGGTGAGGACGGGGACGGGACATGACGAACCACCAAACCTAGACAAATCTTGAGGAAAATGGAGTTTGGACAAGGAGCTTCGAGAGGAGAAAGATTAAGTGTGGCTCGGGCATTTCATCGAACACTTCATGTGCATAGGAGGTGAGCTAGAGCACCACAAACCTCTCCCACAGCCGGCCAAAAAAATAGAGCACTGGCTCTATTGGCGGGCAGGGGCAGGGTATATATATGCCTCTCTTTAGTCCCGGTTTGTGGCTAAAACCGGAACTAAAGGACAACCTGCTTTGGTCCTGATTCAAGCCACCAACCGGGACTAATGGTGGTGGGCCTGGAGCGAGGCCCATTGGTCCCGTTTCGTGTCTGGAACCGGGACCAAAGGGGTCAGACGAACCGGGACGAATGGCCCTCGAGGCCCGACCGGCGCCCCGGCCTCACGAACCGAGATTGATGCACCCTTTGGTCCCGTTTCGTGAGTGAACCTTGATTAATGCCCTTACCCAGGCCTCAACCAAAGCCCTGTTTTCTATTAGTGTGTGTGCGCTTTTTTTCCTGAGATCTGCTTTTCAAATCTAAGTATCTTCTCAGCATGTGGCCAAATCACAAAACCGTTTTCACTGTCGTGCTTCTGATGTGAGAGCTTTGAAAATAGATTCCATGCTGATAGTTTTCAATCAACCTTTTTACCCAACTTGTACTCTATATTGTAGTAAACTTGCACTCTATGTGTAGTGCATCCCGCGTGCACAACTGATAATCCCCAAGTGAGAGAGTACGTAGTACTTTTCAAAGTGAAGGTGGTAAATATGGAGTGTCGAACCTAAAAGAATCTGAAGGTAGAATTTGTATTCTCTCATGTTCAATCTGCCAATGATACAACCCGATGTACATCGAACATTTGCTTTACCTAGACTATACTAAAAAGTACTTTACACGTATAAAAGAGATAGTTTGCAAGATAATAAAGTATTAGTAAATAAAAGTTAGTTATTGTAATGTAAAGGCACAATAAAATAAAGATAGTGAGTGTGGAGTAGAGGTGGTAGGTATCGAAATATCCCTAGGCGGCTAAACGCTCGGATCGCTTCCTTTAGCTGGCTGCTAAGCGCATGCGTTCGCCTCTTTCCATGAAGATTAAGTTGCATCCTGGCAATCTTGCCCTGAAAACCTGCTACGCTAGTCCACAGAGTGTACTGTACTTATATACTTACATGCATGTACATAGCACGGACCTACGAACATAAGAGTAGCAGGTATTAGCTAGCATAAAACTCCATCTACGCATGCACCTATATATGCATGCAAAGTATAAGCTTTTCCACTTCAAGCGAGCGGCAGGCACGGCACGTTACGCTCCGGCGCGGCGTTGACAAGCACCATGTACGAAGCAAGCAGATAGATACTATGCCAACTCGATCCGTCGATCGCCTATAAATTGGCTAGGAACCATGCATATACAAACGTACCCATTCAACTCGACCAATCATCAGCAAAAAAAAGGCTATAGTAACTACTGACAGCGTGAGGACGCTCGCAATGGCGAGCCGTTTGGGAGTCGTGCTGGCTTTAGCGGCTGTCGTCCTTCTCGCCGCCGCGGGGGCCGCCGCCGCGCAATCCACGCCACGGCCACCCAACGCCCAGGGCCCGAAGCCGAAGCCGAGGCCGATGAAGGTCAAGTGCACTGAGAACCGCAAGGAGAACCCCTACTGTTTCAACCGGAACAGGACTGCCCCGACAACTGCCCCCAGTCCTGCTACCCCGACTGCAACACATGCAAACCCGCCTGCGGTAACCACTCGATCGATGTCATGTCTTAACAATGGAGCTACTTACGTACGTTGATTTTGTCGGTTAATGGTTTTGGTTCGTGCCTTCGTGCAGTCTGCAACACCCCGGGGGCGTGCGGCGACCCGCGGTTCATAGGTGGTGACGGCAACGCCTTCTACTTCCACGGACGCAGGGACGCCGACTTCTGCGTCGTCTCCGACCGTGACGTTCACATCAACGCGCACTTCATCGGCAAGAGCGGCCACAGCGGCATGTCCCGGGACTTCACCTGGATCAGGCCATCGCCGTGCTCTTCGACGGCCACCGCCTCTACCTCGGCGCCAGGAAGACCGGCACCTGGGACGACGCCGTCGAGCACCTAGAGATCACGCTGGACGGCGAGCCCGTGTACCTCCCGGACGACCTGGTCGAGGGCGCCAAGTGGACGTCCACCCGCGTCCCCAAGCTTTCCGTGACCCGCACCAAGGCGGCCAACTGCGTGCTCGTCACCCTCGACGGAAAGTTCAGCGTCAGGGCCAACGCCGTGCCCATCACCGAGGAAGAATCCAGGGTGCACCGCTACGGCGTCACCGCCGATGACTGCCTCGCGCATCTCGAGCTGGCGTTCAAGTTCGACACGCTCACCGACGACGTCCACGGTGTGGTCGGACAGACGTACCGCTCCGACTACGTCAACCATTTCGACGTGAGGGCATCCATGCCCACCATGGGAGGAGATGCCACCTTCACCACCTCCAGCATATTCGCCGCCGACTGCAGCGTGGCGCGCTATGGAGTCAGCCGTGGAAACGACGGTGCCGCGGTGCTATCTGAGCTCGCTGGTGTCACCTGTGCCAGTGGCATGGACGGCAAGGGTGTGGTGTGCAAGAAGTAAAACGCTTCCTGCATGGGTACTGGACGTGCATGTCTGCATGCGGGTCTGCCTATGTCACATCTCGATGTGAGATATTATCTCACATCTAACTCCCCCATCTTTAAAATTCATGGGAGACTTAAAAAAAATCAAGAGTGAGTGAGTGATAGACTTTAAAAAAAATCACGGATGAGTAAGTTAGATGTGAGATAATATTTCACATCTAGATATGAAATAGCAAACCTGATCAAGAAATACTATGTGCCGTTTGCATTATCTGTTGCACTGGTGTGGATACTGAGTCGAACTGTGGATGAAGTTCCACCACGGAGTGGTTACACGTGTGAATCGGATTCTGCTTATGAGCTTCATTGGTCAAGAAATGGTTATATCCGCACTTTTATCAGTGACGGGCAAAAGAGCCTGTGTCACTCGTATCGGTATCCAACTATGGGCAGAAAAAAACACATGTGGGTGGTAAGACCGTAGCCAGAGCGGCTGTCGCAGAAACCAGCGATCGGTGTACAATGGGGCGGTTACTAGTATGGCGTAGAGAGCTCCGCATGTATAATGATTGATAAAACAGTTTTATCTTAAGCATTGCGTGTAATTTAGAGATGACGAAAAAAACACATGTCTATAATGAGTTATCTCTTAGCTTAATCTCAATAACTAGCTATTCTTAAAAACATGGTGAGGCATTTGTGCTAAGAGATCATCCCTTAAGAGAAGACAAGTCATTTCTTATGCTCAACATTTATCTTACGTGACACTGCTGAGATAGCACCACTGTACATGCCCTCAGGGAAGCCTAAGGGGTTGTTTGGTTTGCGACTAAGATTGCCAAAGATTACCACACCTAAGGTTAGGCAAGTTTGATCAACTTAGATGAGTGTTTGGTTCAAGCCACACTAGGGCCCCACATGACATACACACAAAAAGTATGGCAAGATTCCCTTAGGCTTGCCAACTTGTGGCTCTCATTTTAAAAAACTAACCTTAGGCAAGTTTGGAAACATTGTATGGCAAAATGTGGCAGTGCTAGACCTAAAACCAAACGGCCCCTAAATCAACGACGAGGGCTCAAACGTGGCATGCTTGTTATTAATAGGGCCAGTCAAAAGAAATTGTGCCACTCATGTCAGGAGTAATGCTACACGTACAAAAGAATACATGCTTTTACATAGAGATGGGTTTTGATTGGAGATTAATGAGGAGAAGGGGCCCACCCCCATGAAAATCAGGGAGAGAGGTTAGTTAGTTTAAAAAGATCTTAGTCACCGTGTAAAAGCATGTAAACATTTGTATGTTTAGCATTACTGCTCATGTCAGTATCGGTTAGGGTAGAAAAAACTTGTAGTGCTAAGGCGCCAGTCGGCAGCTATTGCACATACCAGTGACAGCTTCACAATGGGCAGTCATTAATATGGCATACAGAGCCCCTCAGGGACCCAAATTACCAATGACGGGCCCAAACTTAGTCTGCTCGTGTTACTGATAAGGCAGGCCAAAAATGGCCCACCTAGAGCCCATAGCCGCCTATGCCTATAAAACATCCATCCAGCCATCCTTGACCCTAAACACCACCACTCACTGATCTCCAATGTCGCCGCTATCACGGAACCATACAAGCCCAGGATCCAGAAAGTTAGATGCCTTTACCAGGCCAAGTTATGGCTACTGCCCGTGTTTCCTGCATGCATATGGGTACTACCCGTGCATGTCTGCATGCATGCATGGTTGACAAGTACACACAGAAATAAGCAAAGGACATAAATTAATGTGTTTGGAACTTGTAACTTTATCAAGAAATAGTATGCGCCGTTTGTATCATCTGTTGCACCGACAAGAATATCGATTCAAACTTCACATTCAACTGTTGAAATTCTATCTCTCGTTTGGTGGCGGATCTTTCAGCCAGGTTCTTTGTATTTTTTGGTTCGACTTTGCTGCTACTTCCAAGCCATTCTATACTAGTAGAAAACTTGATACCTTTTTTTCGAAGTCCCCTCTCATTTTTTCCATTGGTACTTCCAAGTGTCGTATTTCTTCACATTCCTGAACACGCCTAAGCCGTTCAATTTTATTTGAACTGGTTCAATAATTCAGCTCGTATTATACCTGTGGTTCCGAGCCTAATTTGCTTTTGTGTAATGGTCAGGTTTTAGATCTCCTCTATATATTCTCTACCATACCCCTTTTTGAGTTGGCTACCAGCACCACTTCATTCAGGTCATTCCACTCCACTCAATTCATAATGCACATAGATCTAAGGCACGAGAAGAAGAAATAAGTGTTGACTCGTAACATGATTCGCTTATTGATTCTTTGACGAACAAGAACTCCCCCTTCCTTGAATTCCTATATATACCTCAAGATAATGTCTTTCACCACATTCCTATTCTTGTAAGAGAGTGTTCATTTGGATTCTTGAAAGAAGCTTTGATTGGAAAAAAGTTTCAGTGAGCTATCTTACCAAGCAACTTTGCTTTGTCTATTACTCTTTGACAACCAATAACCCCCCTCCTCTATTACACTAATGGAATCAGGATCTTTGCCGTCAGCTAGCTCTTTGTCGTCTGCTAACTGACGGAAAAGAAGGTCTTTGCCATCAGCTTACAGAAAGCGGACGGCAAAGAACGAGCGGACGGCAAAGATTGTGTTTGCCACCAGCCTGCTCTTTACCGTCTACTAACAGACGGTAAAGATGCTTTGCTGTCCGCTAGCAGACGACAAAGAGGGAGGGTGGCCTACGAACGAGAACCACCTAACGGCCATCTTCTTTGCCGTCCGTTAGCAGACGACAAAGCATCATTACCATCCTCTAGCAGACGGCAAAGAGAATACAAAACCTAACGGCCGTTTCTCCTCGGCCCCACCCCACTATCTACCCTCTTTGTCGTCTGCTAGCAGACGACAAAGAAATTAATCCTAACCAAAAAACAGCAGTTTCCCCGCGCCCCACCCCCCTCTCTCTCTCCCTTACCTCACCTGCACCGCCCCCGTGCTCACCGCCTCCATGCCCGCCGCCC
>NC_041383.1:662741614-662761189 GCF_002162155.2 Triticum dicoccoides | reverse complement strand
CCGTCTGTCGCCGCTCGGCCCCCTGCAGCTCCGGCCTCCCGCCACCTCGGTGCCTTGCCGCCCGTCGCCGCTCCGCCGGTCGCTGCTCCGCTAGGTTAGTTCGGTTAGTTGCTAGGTTAGTTAGGTTAGTTTCTAGGTTAGTTTGTAGGTTTGTTCTTGGAAAATGTTATTAGGAGAAGAAGAAGAAGAAGAAGAAGAAGAAGAAGAAGAAGAAGAAGAAGAAGAAGAAGAAGAAGAAGAAGAAAATTGCCGGTCCCCAACACCACCGACACCATGACCCCCGACACCCCGACACCCGACACTACACCCCGAGACCGCCTCGACACCCTGACAAGACAACACCGACACCCCGACCCCCCGACCCCCAACACCCCAAGATCCCGACATGGCACCCCTGACCCCTGACCCCGACACGGCACCTCCCAAAAAAGGTGCTCTATTATTTGTGAATTATGAGTTAGGTCAGGCATTCAATATTATTATGTACATATATTTTATTAATTAGTTTATGTTATTAGGTATTCAATTTTTTATTATGTTCATGATGATGATACACACTTAAATTTTTTAATATTTTTATGTTGTACTAATTTCGTTTACTCTTTGTCATTGCAGGTGTTGTAGATGGTGGTCTTGGGTCGAGAGCGCTCCGAGCCTCCTTCCTCGGTGCGTGGGAGGGGTGTAGTTATTGCACCCCAGAACCTTCGGAGAGCGGTGGTAGACAGGATGCAGACACCCCCAGCTCCTTCGGAGGGCGCTTCTTCTTCGGCCGGGAGAGGAGGTCAGGGAAAGAAGAGGGGTGCATGTAGAGGTGGACGTGGCGCTGGGAGAGGTAGGAAGGTTGTTACGCCTTCCTCGCCGCCACCCCCTGCTGATTCTCCGGACAAATAGAGTGCTCCGTCTCAGGTGGACCTGTCTGACCTGGACCCGTGTCAGACTCTGGTCCACGAGCCTCTGGTCGCCGAGCCTCGGGTCCCAGAGTCTTCCTCCCAGGGACTCGGGTCCCAGACTCTTCGTCCCATGTGACTCCGGAGACTAGCGACCATGCTGATGGTGTCAAGGAGACCTTATCCGAGGATAGATACAGTGAGGGCGAGCTGGTTGAGGAGTGATGACCCACAAGTGTAGAGAATCGCAACAGCTTTCGAGGGTTGAGTATTCAACCCAAATTTATTGATTCGACACAAGGGGAGCCAAAGAATATTCTTGAGTATTAGCAGTTGAGTTGTCAATTCAACCACACCTGGATAACTTAGTATCTGTAGCAAGGTATTCAGTAGCAACGTAGTATGATAGTAGTGGTAACGATAATAAAAGGTAAAAATAGCAAAAGCAATATTTTTGGGTTTTGTAGTGATTGTAACAGTAGCAACGGAAAAGTAAATAAGCGAAGCACAAGATGTGAAAAGCTCGTAGGCAATGGATCAGTGATGGATAATTATGTCGGATGCAATTCCTCATGTAATAGCTATAATATAGGGTGACACAGAACTAGCTCCAATTCATCAATGTAATATAGGCATGTATTCCGGATATAGTCATACATGCTTATGGAAAAGAACTTGCATGACATCTTTTATCCTACCCTCCCGTGGCAGCGGGGTCCTAGCGGAAAATAAGGGATATTAAGGCCTCCTTTTAATAGAGAACCGGACCAAAGCATTAACACATAGTGAATACATGGACTCCTCAAACTACGGTCATCACCGAGAAGTATCCCGATTATTGTCATTTCGGGGTTGTCGGATCATAACACATAATAGGTGACTATAGACTTGCAAGATAGGATCAAGAACACACATATATTCATGACAACATAATAGGTTCAGATCTGAAATCATGGCACTCGGGCCCTAGTGACAAGCATTAAGCATAGCAAACTCATAGCAACATCAATCTCAGAACATAGTGGATACTAGGGATCAAATCCTAACAAAACTAACTTGATTACATGATAAATCTCATCCAACCCATCACCGTCCAGCAAGCCTACAATGGAATTACTCACGCACGGCGGTGAGCATCATGAAATTGGTGATGGAGGATGGTTGATGATGACGACGGCGACGAATCCCCCTCTCCGGAGCCCTGAACGGACTCCAGATCAGCCCTCCCGAGAGAGATTAGGGCCTGGCGGCGGCTCCGTATCGTAAAACGCGATGAAACTTTCTCTTTGATTTTTTTTTCTCCGCGAGACGGAATATACGGAGTTGGAGTTGAGGTCGGCGGAGCCTCAGGGGGCCCACGACACAGGGGGCGCGCCTAGAGGGGGAGGGCGCGCCCCCCACCCTCATGGACAGGGTGTGGGCCCCCTTGTCTTGATTCTTTCTCCAGTATTTTTCATATTTTCCAAAAAGTGCCTCCGAGGATTTTTAGGTCATTCCGAGAACTTTTGTTTTCTACACATGAAACAACATCATGGTAATTCTGCTGAAAATAGCATCAGTCCGTATTAGTTTCATTCAAATCATGCAAGTTAGAGTCCAAAACAAGGGCAAAAGTGTTTGGAAAAGTAGATACGTTGGAGACGTATCAACTCCCCCAAGCTTAAACATTTGCTTGTCCTTAAGCAATTCAGTTGATAAACTGAAAGTGATAAAGAAAAACTTTTACAAACTCTATTTGCTCTTGTTGTTGTAAACATGCAAAGCCATCATTCAGGTTTCAACAATATTATAAACTAACCATACTCACAATAACACTTAGGTCTCACAATTACTCATATCAATGGCATAATCAGCTAGCGAGTGATAATAATAAAACTCGGATGACAACACTTTCTCAAAACAATCATAACATGATATAAAAAAATGGTATCTCACTAGCCCTTTCTGAGACCGCAAAACATAAATGCAGAGCACCTTTAAAGATCAAGGACTGACTAAACATTGTAATTCATGGTAAAAGAGATCCAGTCAAGTCATACCCAATATAAAGCAATAATAATGAATGCAAATGACAGTGTGCTCTCCAGCGGGTGCTTTTTAATAAGAAGGTGATGACTCAACATAAAAATAAATAGATAGGCCCTTCGCAGAGGGAAGCGGGGATTTGTTGAGGTGCTAGAGCTCGAGTTTAAAATAGAGACTGAATAACATTTTGAGTGGCATACTTTCGTTGTCAACGCAACAACTATGAGATGGCTGTATCTTCCATACTACATGCATTATAGGCAGTTCCCACGTAGAATGGTAAAAGTTTATACTCCCCCAACCACCAACAATCATCAATCCATGGCTTGCTCGAAACAACGAGTGCCTCCAACTACCAACAATCCTGGGGGAGTTTTGTTTAATTATTTTTATTTGCTTTGATCTTTTTGGATCATGGGACTGGGCATCCCGGTTACCGGCCCTTTCTCGTGAATGAGGAGCGGACTCCACTCCTCTTGAGAATAACCCACCTAGCATGGAAGATATAGGCAGCCCTAGTGGAAACATGAGCGGCTCGAGCATACAAAACAGAATTTCATTTGAAGGTTTAGAGTTTGTCACATACAAATTTACTTGGAATGACAGGTAAATACCGCATGTAGGAAGGTTGGTGGACTCATATGGAACAACTTTGGGGTTTAAGGAGTTTGGATGCACAAGCAGTATTCCCGCTTAGTACATGTGAAGGCTAGCAAAAGACTGGGAAGCGACCAACTAAAAGAGCGACAGCAGTCATAAACATGCATTAAAACTAATTTACACTGAATACAAACATGAGTAGGATATAATCCACCATGAACATAAATATCATGAAGGCTATGTTGACTTTATTTCAACTACATGCATGAACATGTGCCAAGTCGAGTCACTCAATTCATTCAAAGGAGGATACCATCCCATCATACCCCATCATAATCATTCTAATAGCATGTTGGCACGCAAGGGAAACCATTATAACTCATAGCTAATCAAGCATGGCACAAGCAACTATAATCTCTAAATGCTATTGCAAATATGTTTACTTCATAATAGGCTTAATCAGGAACGATGAACTCATCATATTTACAAAAACAAGAGAGGTCGAGTTCATACCAGCTTTTCTCATCTCAATTAGTTCATCATATATCGTCATTATTGCCTTTCACTCGCACGACCGAACATTGTGTATAATAATAATGGTGTACGTGCATTGGACTAAGCTGGAATCTGCAAGCATTCAACTCAAGAGAGAAGATAAAGTAATATGGGCTCTAAGTTAAATAAACAATCATGCATAAGAGAGCCACTAAACATTTTCAATATGGTCTTCTACAACCCCCAAAGAAAAGAAAAGAAAAGAAAACTATTTACACGGGAAAGCTCCCAACAAGTAAAAAGAAGAACGAGAAATATTTTTGGGTTTTCATTTTAATTTCTACTACAAGCATGGGAATTAATTAACTAATTTTTTTGGTTTTTCTTAAGGTTTAATAAACACACAAGAAGAAAACTAGAAAAATAAAATTAAACTAGCATGGGTAATACAATGAAAGAGTATGAGCTCCGACGACTAGAATAGTGTGTGAACATGAATGTAAAGTCAGTGAGAAATACGTACTCCCCCAAGCTTATGCTTTTGGCCTAAGTTGGTCTAATGCCAAGGACCGCTGCTACTCTCCCCGGTGTACTGGGAAGTGTAATCAGGATACCACTGGCTGGCCATCTCCGGATCCCACTGGAAAGATGATGCATGATGAGGGTCCAGTGCAGGTTCTGGCTCAGGTTCAAGTTCTGTAGTGGATGCTTGGCCTCGATGAGCATACACCGCCTCCGATGTAACAAGAAAATTATCTGCAGTCAAATCAAACAACAAAGGTGCAGGCAGAATAATAGTCTCACTGTGTTTCTTATTAAATCTCAAGTTATACAGGAGCGTCTTATCATCATTCTGAACAATAAAGTTGTGTGCTACCATGCTCCTTAATCTAAAATGTAAGAGGGGAAGATTGTCTCCTCTTTCTCATAGTGCCTAATAGGTGTCCTAAAATGTCTAGCAAGACGTGAAACATAGATACCTCCAAATATGGGGCCTTTCGTACAATTCAGGCTTAGTCGTTTAGCAATGACGGCACCCATACTAAAACTATTGTCTCCAAACAAGGCATGCTGAAGAATGATAATATCAGGAACATTAAAGATTCCACTATTTCCATGACCAATAAAACATCTGCTAGCAAATATGGCAAAGTAACATAAAACAGGAAAGTGTATGCTAGAGATTTTTGCCTCGGAACCTTTCTTTGACTCCTCTACAGCTATAGTGTTAACAAAGCCATCCACATCTTCACGATGGGGTTCCTCTAACTCTCCCTCAATGGTATCCTACATACCGCGCAAAAATCATGTAAAGCCATTTCTCTGAATTCATCATATAAATGAAATGATACTGAAGGCGGTGACTTCTTAGGATAGTAATAAAAATTTTGCACGAAGGTATTGGTAAGTAAGAGATACTGATCTATCCGGTCGTGGAGGAAATCGGTGAGGCCCGCACTCTCGATCAAAGAATAAAAATCTTCATGAATTTCAGCTTCTTTCAAGAAATTATCACATGTCCATTCACAAGACCGTACTTCCGCTAAGTGAGGAAGATTATACTTGGCTTTTTCCTTCTCTTTAGCTTGTTTTTCCTGAGTGCCTTGGCTAGAAGAGCCCCTTAAAAGTCTCCTTAACATTTTCTGAAAATTCCTGAAATTTTAGTAACTTCAAAATAAAAGTGAATAAAACTTAACAAGAATGGTAGCAACTACTCCGACAAGTGCCTAGAGCCTATATCATGCATTAGAATTACTCGGAACCTCATAAATTTAACATGCAAGCTCAAGAACAGGGTCAACAAGACAGCAAGGATTTGCAATGAATAAAGCACTAGACCAAAAACTAATTGGACCAATGGGGGAGTCACATACCAATCAACAATCTACCAAAGCAGTTTTGTGAATGGAGGTTTGAGTAAGGTGATCGAAAATCGCAGCAAAATGAGCTAGAACTTGTGCTTGAGCTGGATGGGGATTTTTTTGTGTAGAAGATGAAGTGTGTGGGTGCTGGCATAAGTGGAGGGGGGCTACCAGGGGCCCAAGAGACAGGGGGGCGCTCCCTCCACTCTCGTGGCCTGGTGCTTGCCCCTCCTGCAGTGATTTCAGTGCCTAAAATCCTCAAATATTCCATAAAAAATCATACTAAATTTGCAGGGCATTTGGAGCACTTTTATTTTCGGGATATTTTTTATTGTACGGATAATTCAGAAAACAGAGGGATAATAGTATTTTTGCTTTATTTATTCTAAATAACAGAAAGTAAAAAGAGGGTACAGAAGGGTGTGCCTTCTAGTTTCATCCATCTCATGATCATCAAAATGAATCCACTAACAAGGTTGATCAAGTCTTGTTAACAAACTCACTCCGAATAACACGGAACCGGAGAAATTTCGAAGTGACACTAGGTTACCTCAACAGGGATATGAACATCCCCAATAATAAGAATATCATACTTTTTATTGACAGTAGGGAGAGGAAATTCAAAACCTCCAATAATAATTGATGGAATTTTCTCAATAGTATTTATGCTGTGAACTTGATGTTGTTTCCTCGGAAAATGTACCGTATGCTCATTTCCATTAACATGAAAGGTGACATTGCCTTTGTTGCAATCAATAACAGCACCTGCAGTATTTCAAAAGGGTCTACCAAGGATAATCGACATACTGTCGTCCTCAGGAATATCAAGAATGACGAAGTCTGTTAAGATAGTAACATTCGCAACAACAACAAGCACGTCCTCACAAATGCTGACAGGTATAGCCGTTGATTTATCAGCCATTTGCAAGGATATCTCAGTGGGTGTCAACTTACTCAACTCAAGTCTACAGTACAAGGAAAGAGGCATAACACTAACACCGGCTCCTAAATCACATAAAGCAGTTTTAACATAATTTCTTTTAATAGAGCAAGGTATAGTGGGTACTCCAGGATCACCAAGTTTCTTAGGCATTCCACCCTTAAAGGTTAAATTGCCAAGCATGGTGGAAATCTCAGCTTCAGGTATTTTCCTCTTATTAGTGATGATGTCTTTCATATATTTGGCATAGGGATTTAATTTAAGCATATCAGTTAAGCGCATGCGTAAGAAAATAGGTCTAATCATTTAAGCAAAACGCTCGAAAACCTCATCATCCTTTGTCTTAGATGGTTTAGGAGGAAAGGGCATGGGTTTCTGAACCCATGGTTCTCTTTCTCTACCATGCTTCCTAGCAACAAAATCTCTCTTATCATAACGTTGGTTTCTTGATTGTGGCTTATCAAGACCAACAGCAGGTTCAATTTCTATATCATTGTTATTACTAGGTTGAGCATCTACATGAACATCATTATTAGCATTATTATCAGTTTCATGTTCATCTCCGGATTGTGTTTCAGCATCAAAGATAGAAGTATTATTAGGATTCTCAGGTGTTTCTACATTAGGTTCACTAGAAGTTTGCAAAGTCCTATCATTCTTCTTTTTCTTCTTCTTAGAAGAACTAGGAACATCTAGATTATTATTCTGAGAATCTTGTTCAATTCTCTTAGGGTGGCCTTCAGGATACAAAGGTTCCTGAGTCATTCTACCAGTTCTAGTAGCCACTCTAATAGCAAATTCATTCTTATTATTTAATTCATCAAGAAAATCATTTTGAGCTTTATGTACTTGCTCAGCTTGAGTAGCAACCATAGACGCATATTTGCTAATGAGTTTAAGTTCACCTTTAACTCTAGCCATATTATCACTCATCCATCCTATCTCGAAAGCATTATTCTTTAACTCTCTACCAACATAAGCATTAAAACTTTCTTGCCTAGCCATAAAGTCGTCAAATTCATCTAAGCATGGGCTATGGAATTTAGTAGAGGGGATTTCAACTTTATCATATCTATAGAGAGAATTTACCTTTACTACCTGTGTCAGGTTATCAAGAAAATGTGGTTCTTCAACAGGCGGTATATCAAGACCATGTATTTCTTCAATAGGTGGTAAATTCTTAACGTCTTCAGCTTTAATACCTTTTTCTTTCATTGATTTCTTTGCCTCTTGCATATCTTTAGGACGGAGAAATAGAACACCTCTCTTCTTCGGAGTGGGTTTAGGAATAGGCTCAGGAGTTGGCTCAATAGGTTCACGAATTGCCTCAGGAATTGGCTCAGGGAGAGTCCAATTATTTTCATTAGTGAACATATTATTCAATAGTAACTCATCTTCGTCGACTGTTCTTTCCCTGAAAACACAACCAGCACAACTATCCAAATAGTCCTTGGAAGCATCGGTTAGTCCATTATAAAAGATATCAAGTATTTCATTTTTCTTAAGTGGATGATCGGGCAAAGCATTAAGTAATCGGAGAAGCCTCCTCCAAGCTTGTGGGAGACTCTCTTCTTTGATTTGCACAAAATTATATATTTCCCGCAAGGCAGCTTGTTTCTTATGAGCAGGGAAATATTTAGCAGAGAAGTAATAAATCATATCGTGGGGACTACACACACAACGAGGAGCAAGAGAATTATACCAAGTCTTAGCATCACCCTTTAATGAGAACGGAAATATCTTAAGGATATAAAAGTAGCGAGATGTATCATCATGAGTAAATAGGGTAGCTATATCGTTCAACTTGGTAAGATGTGCCACAACAGTTTCAGATTCAAGGCCATAAAAAGGATCGGATTCTACGAAAGTAATAATTTCAGGATCAACAGAGAATTCATAGTCCTTATCAGTAACAAAGATAGGTGAAGTGGCAAAAGCAGGGTCATGTTTCATTTTAGCATTTAAAGTCTTTTGTTTCAGCTTAGCTAACAATTTCTTAAGATCTGATCTATCATTGCAAGCAAGAAAATCTCTAGCAGTTTCTTCATCCATAACATAACCCTCAGGAACAACAGGCAATTCATAATCATTCGGAGATCTTTCATCATCACTATCATCAATAATAGCATCTTCAATAATTTCGTTCTCTCTAGCCCTAGCAAGTTGTTCATCAAGAAATTCACCTAATGGCAAAGTAGTATCATGCACAGAAGTAGTTTCATCATAAGTATCATGCAAAGCAGAAGTGGCATCATCAATAACATGCAACATATCAGAATTCATAGCAGTAGCAGGTTTAGGTGTCTCAAGCTTATTCATAACAGAAGGAGAATCTAGTGCAGAGCTAGATGGCAGTTCCTTACCTCCCCTCATAGTTGAGGGATAGATCTTGGTTTTAGCGTCTTTCAAGTTTTTCATAGTGATCAACAGATGTAAATCCCAAGTGACTCAGAGAATAGAGCTATGCTCCCCGGCAACAGCGCCAGAAATTAGTCTTGATAACCCACAAGTGTAGGTGATCGCAACAGCTTTCGAGGGTAGAGTATTCAACCCAAATTTATTGATTCGACACAAGGGGAGCCAAAGAATATTCTTGAGTATTAGCAGTTGAGTTGTCAATTCAACCACACCTGGATAACTTAGTATATGCAGCAAGGTATTCAGTAGCAAAGTAGTATGATAGTAATGGTAACGATAATAAAAGGTAAAGATAGCAAAAGCAATATTTTTGGGTTTTGTAGTGATTGTAACAGTAGCAACGGAGAAGTAAAAAAGCGAAGCACAAGATGTGAAAAGCTCGTAGGCAATGGATTAGTGATGGATAATTATGTCAGATGCGATTCCTCATGTAATAGCTATAACATAGGGTGACACAGAACTAGCTCCAATTCATCAATGTAATGTAGGCATGTATTCCGAATATAGTCATACATGCTTATGGAAAAGAACTTGCATGACATATTTTATCCTACCCTCCCGTGGGAGCGGGGTCCTAGCGGAAAATAAGGGATATTAAGGCCTCCTTTTAATAGAGAACCGGACCAAAGCATTAACACATAGTGAATACATGGACTCCTCAAACTACCGTCATCACCGAGAAGTATCCCGATTATTGTCATTTCGGGGTTGTCGGATCATAACACATAATAGGTGACTATAGACTTGCAAGATAGGATCAAGAACACACATATATTCATGAAAACATAATAGGTTCAGATCTGAAATCATGGCACTCGGGCCCTAGTGACAAGCATTAAGCATAGCAAACTCATAGCAACATCAATCTCAGAACATAGTGGATACTGGGGATCAAACCCTAACAAAACTAACTTAACTACATGATAAATCTCATCCAACCCATCACCGTCCAGCAAGCCTACGATGGAATTAATCACGCACGGCGGTGAGCATCATGAAATTGGTGATGGAGGATGGTTGATGATGATGACGACGACGAATCCCCCTCTCCGGAGCCCCGAACGGACTGCAGATCAGCCCTCCCAAGAGAGATTAGGGCCTGGCGGCAGCTCCGTATCGTAAAACGCGATGAAACTTTCTCTCTGATTTTTTTCTCTGCGAGACGGAATATATGGAGTTGGAGTTGAGGTCGGCGGAGCCTCAGGGGGCCCACGAGACAGGGGGCGCGCCTAGAGGGGGAGGGCGCGCCCCCCACCCTCGTGGACAGGGTGTGGGCCCCCTAGTCTTGATTCTTTCGCTTGTATTTTTTAAATTTTCCAAAAAGTGCCTCCGAGGATTTTTAGGTCATTACGAGAACTTTTGTTTTCTACACATGAAACAACATCATGGCAATTCTGCTGAAAACAGCGTCAGTCCGGGTTAGTTTCATTCAAATCATGCAAGTTAGAGTCCAAAACAAGGGCAAAAGTGTTTGGAAAAGTAGATACGTTGGAGACGTATCAAGGAGGGCAAAAAGATCTACCAGCGTGGTGGTACTAAGCTACCGTCTGTGCCGGTGACCCGCGACCAGAGGTGGTTGATTCAACCTAACGGGGAGAAGTAAGTGCATTTACTCTTTTTTAATCTTTTGCCTTCATGTTTGTTCAAATTAATATCTAATGTGTTGGCCTTGTCATACTACAGGGGTTGGATACATGCAGATGGTGTCCGCAGGAACAACCAGGTCCTTGGTACTATTTGCCGACACCACTTCCCGGGGTGGGTCATGTTGCCCGGTGAGGGTGAGCTTCCATGGCTAGCACTGACCTGGGAGTTGTACGAGGCTGCCCCGGCCCCGCCTGGAGAGATGGTCGACACTGTCGTGTGCGAGACGGTGGCCGACATTGTGAGATGGTGGCTTTCGGTAATTTCTCCATTACCGAATTAAAAATCAAAAGTACCTAGTGATTGTACTAATGATCAGTGTTGTCGTGTTTGATTGTAGACCTTCTACAGGTGTCTTGAGGAACATGAGGCGGACGCGGCTATGGTTCTCGAAGCCGAGTGCAAGCGCCTACTTCAAATCTTACGACACGAGGCTCGGGTGCAGTTGTACGAGACTACTATGCCTCAACTAACATCAGGAGGCAGAAGAAGAAGTGTCACGTCAAGTATCTGAGTAAGGAGAAGTACACGAAGGTAATTACCTATTCTTAAGTCCTTGTACTAGTTTACTTGATTTGATTCATAGCACTACAAAAAAAGACACATCCTTGACATTTTGGGCCGAACGAATTTTTTTCCTGCCATACTTATGACACTTCTATAACGATAATTGTGACAAAACCCGGTATCATCATAGATGTGGTGGGCTCCTACTTCTATGACAAAAAATCATGAAAGAAAATGGGCTCTTCGTCCTGGGCGGGCCAGAGACGCAGCTGCATGACATTCTTTGTGTTAGGGAACGTAACAGAAATTCAAAATTTTCTACGCATCACCAAGATCAATCTATGAAGATTCTAGCAACGAAAGAGAGAGAGGATGAGCATCTTCATACCTTTGAAGATCGCTAAGCGGAAGCGTTACAAGAACGCGGATGGAGTCGTACTCGCAACGATCCAAATCGCGGAAGATCCGATCTAGCACCGAACGGATGGCGCCTCCGCGTTCAACACACGTACAGCCTGGGGACGTCTCCTCCTTCTTGATACAGCAAGGGGAGAGGAGAAGTTTAGGGAGAACTCCGCAACACAATGTCATGGTGGTGGTGGAGCTCGTGGTATTCCTGCAGGGCTTCACCAAGCACTACAGAGGAGGAGGAAGAGTTGGAGGAGGGATGGGCTGCGCCAGGGAAGAGGTAAACTCATGTGTTGGGCAGCCCCCAAAACCCCACTATATATAGGAGAAGGGGAGAGGGGGCCGGCCCCCTCCAGATCCCATCTAGAGGGGAGGGGCGGCGGCCAGGAGGGGGAGACTTGCCCCCCAAGCAAGGTGCAGGCGCCCCCTCCCCTAGGGTTTTCAACCCTAGGCGCCTTGGGCCCTTGGGGAGGGGCACACCAGCCCACTAGGGGCTGGTTACCTCCCATATTCATCCCATTAAGTCCCCCGGGGCAGGTGGCCCCACCCGGTGGACCTCCAGATACCTTTCGGTGGTCCCGGTACAATACCGATAACCCCCAAAACTATTCCGGTGACTGAAACTGGACTGCCCATATATAAATCTTAACCTCCGGACCATTCCAGAACTCCTCGTGACATCCGGGATCTCATCCGGGACCCCGAACAACATTCGGTAACCACATACAAACTTCCTTTATAACCCAAGCGTCATCGAACCTTAAGTGTGTAGACCCTACGGGTTCGGGAAACATGCAGACATGACCGACACAGCTCTCTGGCCAATAACCAACAGCGGGATCTGGATACCCATGTTGGCTCCCACATGTTCCACGATGATCTCATCGGATGAACCACGATGTCAAGGATTCAAGCAATCCCGTATACAATTCCCTTTGTCAATCGGTATGTTACTTGCCCGAGATTCGATCGTCGGTACCCAAATACCTCATTCAATCTCGTTACCGGCAAGTCACTTTACTCGTTCCGTAATGCATGATCCCGTGACTAACTACTTAGTCACATTGAGCTCATTACAATGATGCATTACCGAGTGGGCCCAGAGATACCTCTCCGTCATACGGAGTGACAAATCCCAGTCTCGATTCGTGCCAACCCAACAGACACTTTTGGAGATACCTGTAGTGCACCTTTATAGCCACCCAATTAAGTTTTGATGTTTGTTACAGCCAAAGCATTCCTACGGTATCCGGGAGTTGCACAATCTCATGGTCTAAGGAAATGATACTTGACATTAGAAAATCTCATAGCAAACGAACTACACGATCTTGTGCTATGCTTAGGATTGGTTCTTGTCCATCACATCATTCTCCTAATGATGTGATCCCATTATCAATGACATCCAATGTCCATGGTCAGGAAACCATAACCATCTATTGATCAACGAGCTAGTCAACTAGAGGCTCACTAGGGACATGTTGTGGTCTATGTATTCACACATGTATTATGGTTTCCAGTTAATACAATTATAGCATGAACAATAGACAATTATCGTGAATAAGGAAATATAATAATAACCATTTTATTATTGCCTCTAGGGCATATTTCCAACAGTCTCCCACTTGCACTAGAGTCAATAATCTAGTTCACATCACTATGTGATTGTAATGAATTCAACACCCATGGGGTTTGATCATACCTTACTTGTGAGAGAGGTTATTAGTCAACGGGTCTGAACCTTTCAGATCCATGTGTGCTTTACAAATCTTTATGTCATCTTGTAGATGCAGCTACCACGCTCTATTTGGAGCTATTCCAAATAACTGTTATACTATACGAATCCGGTTTACTACTCAGAATAATCCGGGTTAGTGTCAAAATTTGCATCGGCATAACCCTTTACGACGAACTCTTTTACCACCTCCATAATCGAGAAAATTACTTATTCCACTAATAACTAAGGATAACTTTGACTGTTGTCCTGTGATCCATTCCTGGATCACTCTTGTACCCCTTGACTGACTCATGGCAAGGCACACTTCAGGTGCGGTACACAGCATAGCGTACTGTAGAGCCTACATCTAAAGCATAGGGGACGACCTTCGTCCTTTCTCTCTCTTCTGTCATGGTCAGGTCTTGAGTCTTACTCAATACTCACACCTTATGACACAGCCAAGAACTCCTTCTTTGCCGATCTATTTTGAACTCCTTCAAAATCTTGTCACGGTATGTGTTCATTTAAAAGTACTATTAAGCGATTTTGATCTATCCTTATAGATCTTCATGCTCAATGTTCAAGTAGCTTAATCCTGGTTTTCCATTGAAAAACACTTTTCAAATAACCCTATATGCTTTCCAGAAACTCTACATCATTTCTGATCAACAATATGTCAACAACATATACTCATCAAAAATTCTGTAGTGCTCCCACTCACTTGTTTGGAAATACAAGTTTCTCATAAACTTTGTATAAACCCAAAATCTTTGATCATCTCATCAAAGCGTATATTCCAACTCCAATATGCTTACTCCAGTCCTTAGAAGGATTGCTGGAGCTTTGCATACTTGTTAGCATCTTTCAGGATTTTCAAAACCTTCTGGTTGTATCAGATACAACCTTTCCTCAAGAAAATCATCGAGAAAACTATATTTTGACGTCCTATCTGCAAGATTTCATAAATAATGCAGTAGCTTCTAATATAATTCTAACACACTCTTAGCATCGCTACGAGTGAGAAAGCCTCATCGTAGTCAACTCCTTGAACTTGTCGGAAAATATCTTAATGACAAGTCGAGCTTTCTTAATGGTTATACTTACCATCATTGTCTATCTTCCTTTTAAAACCCATCTGTACCCAATAGCCTTACGACCATCAAGTAGTTCTTCCAAAGTCTATACTTTGTTCTCATACATGGATCCTCTCTCAGATTTTATGGCCTCGAGCCATTCGTCAGAATCCGGGCCCACCATCGCTTCTCCATAGCTCGTAGGTTCATTGTTGTCTAGCAACAAGACCTCCAAGACAGGATTATGTACCACTCGGAAGTAGTACGTATCCTTTTCAACCTACGAGTTTTAGTAGTGACTTGATCCGAAGTTTCATGATCAATATCATCAGCTTCCACTTTAATTGGTGTAGGCGCCACATGAACAACTTCCTGTGTCCTGCTACACACTAGTTGAAGTGACGGTTCAATAACCTCATCAAGTCTCCACCATCCTCCCACTCAATTCTTTCGAGAGAAACTTTTCCTCGAGAAAGAACCCGATTCTAGAAACAATCCCTTTTGCTTCCGGATCTGAGATACGGGGTATACCCAACTGTTTTTGTGTGTACTACGAAGATGCATTTATCCGCTTTGGGTTCGAGCTTATCAGCCTGAAACTTTTTCATATAAGCGTCGCAGCCCCAAACTTTCAAGAAACGACAGCTTAGGTTTCTCTAAACCATAGTTCATACAGTGTCATCTCAACGGAATTACATGGTGCCCTATTTAAAGTGAATGCGATTGTCTCTAATGCCTAACCCATAAACGATAGTGGTAATTCGATAAGAGACATCATGGTGTGCACCATATCCAATAGGGTGCAGTTATGATGTTCGTACACACCATCAAACTATGGTGTTCCAGGCGGTATTAGTTGTGAAACAATTTCCACAATGTCTTAATTGTGTGCCAAACTCGTAACTCAGATATTCATCTCTATGATCATATCATAGACATTTTATCCTGTTGTCACGACGATCTTCAACTTCACCCTGAAATTACTTGAACCTTTCAATAATTCAGACTTGTGATTCATCAAGTAAATATACTTAGCATCTACTCAAATCATCTGTGAAGTAAGAACATAACTATATCCACTACGTGCCTCAGCACTCATTGGACTGCACACATCAAAATGTATTACTTCCAACAAGTCGCTTTCTTGTTCAATCTTACTGAAAACGAGGCCTTTCAGTCATCTTGCCCATGTGGTATGACTTGCATGTCTCAAGTGATTCAAAATCAAGTGAGTCCAAAAGATCCATTTGTATGGATTTTCTTCATGCGTATGTACCAATAGACATGGTTCGCATGTCTCAATCTTTTCAAAAATGAGTGAGTCCAAAGATCCATCAACATGGAGCTTCTTCATGTGTTTTATACCAATATGACTCAAACAGCAGTGCCACAAGTGTGTGGTACTATCATTACTATCTTATATCTTTTGGCATGAACATTTGTATCACTATGATCGAGATTCAATAAACCATTCATTTTAGGTGCAAGACCATTGAAGGTATTATTCAAATAAACAGAGTAACCATTATTCTCCTTAAATGAATAACCGTATTGCGATAAACATAATCCAATAATGTATATGCTCAACATAAACACCAAACAACAGTTACTTAGGTTTAACACCAATCTCGATGGTAGAGGGAGCATGCGATGCTTGATCACATCAACCTTGGAAACACTTCCAACTCACATCGTCATCTCACCTTTAGCTAGTCTTCGTTTATTCCGTAGCTCTTTTATTTCGAGTTACTAACACTTAGCAACTGAACTGGTATCTTAATACCCTGGTGTTACTAGGAGTACTAGTAAAGTACACATTTAATATAATGTATTTCCAATACATACTTCTGTCAACCTTGCCAGCCTTCTCATCTACCAAGTATCTAGGGTAGTTCTGCTTCAGTGACCGTTCCCCTCATTACAGAAGCACTTAGTCTCGGGTTTGGGTTCAACCTTGGGTTTCTTCACTAGAGTAGCAACTGATTTGCCATTTCATGAAGTATCCCTTCTTTCCCTTGCCCTTCTTGAAACTAGTGGTTTCACTAAGCATCAACAATTGATGCTCCTACTTGATTTCTACTTTCACGGTGTCAAACATTGCGAATTGCTCAAGGATCATCATGTCTATCCCTGATATGTTATAGTTCATCACGAAGATCTAGTAGCTTGGTGGCAGTGACTTTGGAGAACCATCACTATCTCATCTGGAAGATAACTCCCACTAGATTTAGGCGATTGTAGTACTCAGACAATCTGAGCACATGCTCAACGATTGAGCTTTTCTCCCTTAGTTTGTAGGCTTAGAAACTTGCCGGAGGTCTTACACCTCTTGACGTGGGCATGAGCCTGAAATCCAAATTTCAGCTCTTGGAACATCTCATATGTTCTGCGACGTTTCAAAAATGTCTTCGGTGCCTCAGTTCTAAACCATTTACAATTACTCACCGAACTATCACATAGTCATCAAAAACGTGTATGTCAGATGTTCGCAACATCCACAAACGACACTCGAGGTTCAGCACACCGAGCGGTGCATTAAGGACATAAGCCTTGTGTGCAGCAATGAGGACAATCCTTAGAATACGGACCCAGTCCGCATAATTGCTACTATCAACTTTCAACTGAATTTTCTCTAGGAACATATCTTAAACAGTAGAACTAAAGCATAAGCTATGACATAATTTGCAAAGTCCTTTTGACTATGTTCATGATAATTAAGTTCATCTAATGAACTCCCACTTAGATAAACATCCCTCTAGTCATCTAAGTGATACATGATCCGAGTCAACTAGGCCGTGTCTGATCATCACGTGAGACGGACTAGTCATCATTGGTGAACATCTTCATGTTGATCGTATCTGCTACACGACCCATGTTCGACCTTTCGGTCTCTTGTGTTCCGAGGCCATTCTGTACATGCTAGGCTCGTCAAGTCAACCTAAGTGTTTTGCTTGTGTAAATCTGGCTTACACCCATTGTTTTCGAACGTTAGAATCTATCACACCCGATCATCACGTGGTGCTTCGAAACAATGAACCTTTGCAACGGTGCATAGTTAGGGGGAAAACTTTCTTGAAATTTTAGCGAGGGATCATCTTATTTATGCTACCGTCGTTCTAAGCAAATAAGATGTAAAAACATGATAAACATCACATGCAATCAAATAGTGACATGATATGGCCAATATCATTTTGCTCCTTTTGATCTCCATCTTTGGGGAACCATGATCATCATCATCACCGGCATGACATCGTGATCTCCATCATCGTGTCTTCATGAAGTTGTCACGCCAACTATTACTTCTACTACTATGGCTAACGGTTTAGCAATAAAGTAAAGTAATAACATGGCGTTATTCAATGACACGCGGGTCATACAATAAATTACAACAACTCCTATGTCTCCTGCCGGTTGTCATACTCATCGACATGCAAGTCGTGATTCCTATTACAAGAACATGATCAATCTCATACATCACATATATATCATTCATCACATCCTTTTGGCCATATCACATCACACGGCATATGCTGCAAGAACAAGTTAGACGTCCTCTAATTGTTGTTGTAAGTTTTTTACGTGGCTGCTATAGGTTTCTAGCAATAACGTTTCTTACCTACGCCAAAACCACAATGTGATATGCCAATTGCTATTTACCCTTCATAAGGACCCTTTTCATCGAATCCGATCCGACTAAAGTGGGAGAGACAGACACCCGCTAGCCACCTTATGCAACTAGTGCATGTCAGTCGGTGGAACCTGTCTCACGTAAGTGTACGTGTAAGGTCGGTCCGGGCCACTTCATCCCACAATACCGTCGAAACAAGATAGGACTAGTAATGGTAAGAAAATTGAACAAATCAACGCCCACAACTACTTGTGTTCTACTCGTGCATAGAATCTACACAATAGACCTAGCTCATGGGGAACGTAGCAGAAATTCAAAATTTTCTACGCATCACCAAGATCAATCCATGGAGATTCTAGCAACGAGAGAGAGAGAGAGAGAGAGGATGAGAATCTTCATACCTTTGAAGATCGCTAAGCGGAAGCGTTACAAGAACGCGGTTAATGGAGCCGTACTCGCGGCGATCCAAATGGCGGAAGATCCGATCTAGCGCCGAACGGATGGCGCCTCCACGTTCAACACACGTACAACCCAGGGACGTCTCCTCCTTCTTGATCCAGCAAGGGGAGACGAGAAGTTGAGGGAGAAATCCGACAGCACGACGGCATGGTGGTGGTGGAGCTCGTGGTATTCCTGTAGGGCTTCGCCAAGCACTACGGAGGAGGAGGAAGAGTGTAATGCCCCGAGTCCGATGCGCCAGGTGTCCGCCAGTTATTCGCCGTCGTTGCCATGTCATTTGCTTGCGTGTTGCATTTCATCATGTCATCATGTGCATTTCATTTTGCATACGTGTTCGTTTCATGCATCCGAGCATTTTCCCCATTGTCCGTTTTGCAATCCGGCGCTCCTATGTCCTCCGGCGTCCCCCTCTTCTCTCTTTTCGTGAGTGGGTATTAGACGTTCTCAGAATGGACCGAGTCTTGCCAAGTGGCCTTGGTATACCACCGGTAGACCGCCTGTCAAGTTTCGTGCCATTTGGAGGTCGTTTGATACTCCAATGGTTAACCGCGTAGCCCAAAACCCCTCTTTCTCTTTGCAGCCCAACACCCCTTCCAAACTGGCCCAAAACCCATCTAACTCCCCTCCATGCTCTCGGTCGTTCGATCACGATCGCGTGGCCGATTACCGCTCCTCATTTGGACTCTCCTAGCTCCCCCCTACCTATATATATGCCTCCCCCCTTTCAAAAATCGCAGTCTAAACCCTAGCAATTTCCCCTCTCCGCCGCCGGACGCATCTCTCCGCCGCGCCCGGACATGTCCGGCGCCCCAACCACCTCACTCCGACCAATCGGAGGAGGCCACGTCACCCGCGCCGCGCCCGCAGCCAGTGGCCGCCTGCCACGTGTCCCCCCGCCTCCCTCTCTCTCTCCTC
>NC_041383.1:662734180-662741358 GCF_002162155.2 Triticum dicoccoides | reverse complement strand
CGCCGTCGGACCGCCCCGCCGCCTCCTCGTCCCCTGCTCGGCCCCGCCAGCCCCGCCATGGCCGCCGGGCCGAAGCTCCGCCGGCGCCGGAGCCGCGCCCGTGCCCCGCTGTCCCCGGCCGGATCCGGGATGGGACCGGCCGGATCTGCCTCCGCCGAGCCCCCTCGGCCCCTCCTCGACCTCGGCCGCCTTCCCCGTCGTATTCTCCGGCGAACATCGTTTTTCGTGCCGAAGGTTGACTTCCCCCCGAAATCTGCTGTCCCCAGATTCGGTAATTTTCATGCCATGTTTGACCTGTTGTCTCTCTGCATCCGTAGCTCCGTTTCGTGCGTGTAATATATTAAATTGTTCGTCTCAACGAGTACATCATTTCATTCCATTGCATAATATTCATTTTAGGTCATCTAGATGCCTGAATCATCATTGTAAGAGTGCTTCATGATGTTTTCTGCTGGCTGTTATTAGAACGAGCTCTTTTGTCATTTTTGCCATGATTGATGTGTGTATCCTATGAGGTTGATATCTACATGTGTTTTGAACTATGCCATGCCTTCTTTACAGTGGTGTATGCCATGCATTTTTGTGATCAATGTGGTGACTAGCACAATCATGCAAACTAGGCATCGTGATGTTGCTGGTTTTAGTCCCTGTTCTGCTGTTATTTTCATGCCATGTAAACATGTTGCTACAGAGAGATCCATGCATATTTTGAGTTACTTCAGTAAGGGTGTTCTAAACATGTGATGTTTGTATATCCATTCATGCATCTTGTTGAAATTATGGAGTAGTCTAGCATGCCATTTGAGTGCTCTACTTTGGCTTCAAAATATTTCCTGGCAGATTGTTTACTTGTTATTCAATTTGGCCAAGGTTGCTATAGTTGATCCTTGCATGCTATAGACTTGTTCTTGACTTGGTTTGTTTAACAAACATGTCTTCTTCATGATGCTATGCTTATCTTGTCATGCAATGACTTGTGGTGAGTGAATCGAGCTTGTTAAGTAGTGTTCATGATGTTGCTGTTTTGCTAGGCTGAATCTGTTATTTCACGATGCTATATAAACATGTTGCTACTAATCATTCTATGCATAAACTGGAGATGTTCTACAAACATGTTTTGATCTACATGATGTTCTCTATTCATCCATGCCCCTCGTTGCATTTATAGATTGCTGTAGCTTGTTGTAATCTTGCTCTAAAGTTGCTTCATAATGTTGCTGTCAGCCTGTTTACATTAAGATCACTTGTTCCCATGTGTTTTGCTAGTGATCCATGCATCCTATGACCTTGATCTTGCCATGCCTAGCTTCTCAAATATGCCTTATTACTGTTGGGTGCCTTGCCATGCCATGTATTGCTCTGTAGTGAGTTGCACAAGCTCATCTACGTGCCTACATAATTATGTTCCTGCCATGTATGAATCTGTATTATAACTTGCTATGTTTACGTGGGTGCCATCATATCTTCTGATCCTTTTTGGCTTATGGTCAGTAAGGGACTTTTAATCTATGCTTTTAGTAGTTTCAGGCAATGCCTTTGTTTGCCATGATAAGTTCCTGTAACATGATGTTGATAGCTCTAAATATTGCATCGTGATGTTATTTTCTGCAAAGTCTGAATTGTTATAACTTGCAATCTTACCATGTGTGTTTGAGTATGTTCTAGTGATTTCTGGAGATAGCTCAGTGTTCATGTTTTGTAATGCTTTACCTGTACATCATGCCCATGCCTTTTGTTATTATGTTGAGATGTTGTAGCATGTTGTTTTGATGCTTGCAATATGCCTAGTTGCTGTTTTGGACAGCTTGTCCTTCTAACTTGTATAGAGTGCATGTGTTGAACCATTGCTCCGTTTTGAGTGTGCTCCATATGAAACTTGCTTGATTTTGCATGTACTTTCATATTATCATGTTGCATCCTTGTTTTGAGGTGTTTGCTTGATGTTTGGGTGCATTTTGCATCAATGCCATGTTTAACTTGTTTTGCTCATATCTTCTAGGCCGTAGCTCCGAACTAAATGAACTTTATATGTAACTTGACTAGAATCTCGTGTAGATCGTCTTTGTGCATATTAACTTGTTGTTTATCAACTTGAACATAAGGTTTATTCAGATCTGGACCAACTTCGAAATTTGTATATGAGGACTTACCAGAATTGTTATATGTTGTTCCCGACCTCATTTAAACTTGCCTTGATGTGTTGCTCTTGTTTGCGTCATCTCTTGCCATGAGTAGCCTCATGTAGCTTTGTCATGCATCATGCTTGTCGTGCATCATGTCTTGTTCATGTGTGGTGTGTTTACTATGTTGTGTGCTTCTTCTCGATAGTTCCTGTTCCGTTGCAATCGTGAAGATTCGTTCGTCTATGGTTGGTTCGGCTTCATCCGTTCGTCTTCTTCATGGACTCGTTCTTCTTCCTTGCGGGATTTCAGGCAAGATGACCGCTACCCTGGATCTCACTACTATCATTGCTATGCTAGTTGGTTCGTTCTATCGCTTTGCTGCGCTACCTATTACCTGTTTATCAAGCCATCCCAAATTGCCATGAGCCTCTAACCTTTGATACCTTTCCTATGCAAACCGTTGATTGGCTATGTTACCGCTTTGCTCAGCCCCTCTTATAGCGTTGCTAGTTGCAGGTGAAGTTGAAGATTTCTCCATGGTGGACAGGATTTTGGTTGGGATATCACAATATATCTTATATTATTAATGCATCTATATATATTTGGTAAAGGGTGGAAGGCTCGGCCTTATGCCTGGTGTTTTGTTCCACTCTTGCCGCCCTAGTTTCCGTCATATCGGTGTTATGTTCCCGGATTTTGCGTTCCTTACGCGGTCGGGTGATTTATGGGACCCCTTGACAGTTCGCTTTGAATAAAACTCCTCCAGCAAGGCCCAACATTGACTTTTACCATTTGCCTCACCACCACCTACTTTTCCCATGGGAGTCGCTCTCTCGAGGGTCATCTTTATTATAGCCCCCCCGGGCCAGTGCTTGTCTAAGTGTTGGTCCAAACTAGAGCACCGTGCGGGACCATTTCCTTGGCAACTTGGATTCGTCGGTTCCTGTACGCTTCGCTTATCTGGTGTTGCCCTGAGAACGAGATATGTGCAGCTCCTATCGGGATTGTCGGCGCATCGGGCGGCTTTGCTGGTCTTGTTTTACCATTGTCGAAATGTCTTGTAAACCGGGATTCCGAGTCTGATCGGGTCTTCCTGGGAGAAGGTCTATTCCTTCGTTGATCGCGAGAGCTTGTCATGGGCTAAGTTGGGACACCCCTGCAGGGTATAATCTTTAGAAAGCCGTGCCTGCGGTTATAGGCAGATGGGAATTTGTTAATGTCCGGTTGTAGATAACTTGACACCAGATCCGAATTAAAACGCATCAACCGCGGGTGTAGCCGTGATGGTCTCTTCTCGGCGGAGTCCGAGAAGTGAACATGGTCTCTGGGTTATGTTTGACGTAAGTAGGAGTTCAGGATCACTTCTTGATCATTGCTAGTTTCACGACCGTTCCTTTTGCTCTCTTCTTGCTCTGATTTGTGTATGTTAGCCACCATATATGCTTAGTCGCTGCTGCAACCTCACCACTTTACCCCTTCCTTTCCTATTAAGCTTTGCTAGTCTTGATACCCATGGTAATGGGATTGCTGAGTCCTCGTGGCTCACAGATTACTACAACAACAGTTGCAGGTATAGGTTATGCGATAGTCATGACGCGAGAGCGATGCTTGCTTGCATTGAGTTCTTCTTCTGCTTCTTCTTCGATCAGGGGATAGGTTCCAGGTCGGCAGCCTGGGCTAGCAGGGTGGATGTCGTTTGAGTTTCTGTTTGTGTTTCATCCGTAGTCGGATGATGCTCTTATGTATTGTGATGTTGTATTCGTGTGGCATTGTATGCCTTATGTATGTATCCCCATCTATTATGTAATGTTGATGTAATGGTATCCACCTTGCAAAAGCGTTTCAATATGCGGGTCTATCCTTGGTGGGACCTTTGAGTTCCTTTTGGATAGGGTCGCATATTGGGCGTGACAAGTTGGTATCAGAGCCTCGACCGACCCTAGGAGCCCCCTTGATTGACCGTGTAGTTTGGTCGTTGTTGAGTCTAGAAGAAAACTATTTTCTGAGTCTAGTTATATCGGAGAGTAGGAATTCTTTTTACTCCTCTGCCCCTTCGTCGCTCTAGTAAGGATTCTTGACGTAGGTGAATTACTCCTCTTCCCCTTCAAATTTTTCTTTAGGATCACGCAGTTGGTTTTCCGATCGTTGTTCCCCAGCTCTTTTCATCCGGTGCATTTCTCGTCAAGTCGACTCGACGCTCTTCATCTTTGAGTTCAATCCTTAGTGGTTTTCTTTCCCACCCGCCCTCCCTTCATCTTCTCGGAACCGGAGTCCGTAATCGAGTATCCATCCTACTCGTGTGAAGTCTTTGCTTTCTTTCCTCAATGATTTCAACCGGTGTTTTCTCTTCAAGATATTCGTCGTTTCCCCTTCCAAGTTGCTTTTGTTTTCTCGCCCTCCCACCCGTTTTCTTCCCGGAGTCTGACCTCTCTCGACCATCAATTTCATTCATGTGGAGCCTCTTTAGTCTTCCCTCAATCATTTCAACCGGTGAATTCTCGTTTTGTTCGACATTCTTCAGCTCTTTTCTTTCCGGTGGACCCAATTCATGTTTTTCGGGTCGATCATATTCCTTCCCTCGGCTCAAGTGTTTTCCCTGCTCGTTCGCCTCTCGCCAGTTTATCCTTCCGGAGTGTTCAAGACATCTCAGAAGATTCATCTTTGTTTGAATTAATTCGAGGTTGTCACCTCATTTAAATATTTCAATTGTTCCGGTGCATCATCTATCTCTTCAACAATCCTTTCAACGGTGTATTCTCTTCAGTGGGCCCTAACCCACAGGTCTTTTCCCAGGATCTTACCTGACTCTTCTAATTTCCCCGGAGTTATTCTCAATTCTTTTCAAGTCGGACGTAAGAATGAATTTCATTAGTCAGATGCTTTTCCAAGATCTCGTTCAAATTCTTTTCATTGTTGGCTCAACCTCTATGCTTTTCATTCTCCCGGAGTATCTCAGTTATTTGGTGGTGTTTCTCACCGTTATGTGAAGATCACAGAAGAGTTTTTTCCTCTAAATCTTTCTCGTTTCTTCTGACGATTCGTGGTTCTAGCTTCATGTTATCCTCTCGAATTGTTTCTTTTGGCAGATATCCTTTTCTTACCCATCCGGAGTATGTTAGGAGTTGTTTTCCCGTTTCTTTTCACCAGAGGCCATCATTCCAGTTACCGTTCGCTATTTATCCCGGTGATTCATTCTCTTTCATCAGTCATTTTCGTATTCTTATGGTGGTTCGTTCAAGATTCTTTTTCCTTCATTATCATTTTAATCCTTTCATTCTTTTCAATCCAACCGGTGGTTTATGAAGACCTTCTCAAGTTTGTGGCATGTCACTTCTCAATCCTTTTTCAAGAAGAATAAGTAATATGCAAAATCCATGTCATCAATTTAATTTGATGAAGGATAAGCATACAATAAATCTTATTCTCATTTCATCAGAGTGATTAATTCCTTTCTTCGGAGTTTGTTCTTGATGAATAAATTCTAGTTCCAAGTGCTTTCATTTTTTTCTTTTTCGGAGTTCAATTTCCTCGGCCATGTCATCGGAACCTCCATCTAAATCATCGCAAGGCTCATCTTATTCTTTCATCATTCATTGTATCTCATCATCCTTTTGTTTACCGGAGTTCTTCATGGTGGTTCTTCATGATTTAATTCATTCTTCAAGAGTTCATCAAGATTTTGTTGGTGGAGTTCAAGTATCTATTCTTCTTGCATATCAAAGTGCAATTAATCCTCCATATCCTTTTGAAGTGGAGTTTTGCATTCCTTCATTCTTCTCAGTAATCCAATCATTTCTGTTTGCGGCCGGTTATCACCTCATAATTTTGAGATGTTATCTATAAGACCGCAATAAGCTTATTCTTTTCGTTGTTGATTCTCTCAACAACTCCGTTCAATCCTTCCTTCTAAGTTCTTTTCATTCAATTCTTGCAATTCTTCCGGAGGCATTGCATTGTTCTTCTCGCCAAGTGTCATTCCATCTTCTCAAGTTCAGATTATATTCCTCCATGTTTCAGTTGGAGTGCTGCCTAAATCCTTTCAGTCTTATTCGTTTCTTCTCTCATCCTAACCACTCCGGTTAGAACGAGTGGTTTCATAGTCTATCTGATTCAGTGAGCTTTCGATTCTCGTCATTCTCGTCGTTCCCCTCTTCTTCTCGAGTGCTCTCGTTTCCTTCCCTCTTCTCTTGAGTTCTTGTTTCACCTCATCCCTTTTCCCTTTCCGTCTCGGTCCTAAGATCTCGGGACGAGATCTCTTATTAGTGGAGGAGTGTTGTAACGCCCCGAGTCTGATGCGCCAGGTGTCCGCCAGTTATTCGCCGTCGTTGCCATGTCATTTTCTTGTGTGTTGCATTTCATCATGTCATCATGTGCATTTCATTTTGCATACGTGTTCGTTTCATGCATCCGAGCATTTTCCCCGTTGTCCATTTTGCAATCCGGCGCTCCTATGTCCTCCGGCGTCCCCCTCTTCTCTCTTTTTGTGAGTGGGTATTAGACATTCTCGGAATGGACCGAGTCTTGCCAAGTGGCCTTGGTATACCACCGGTAGACCGCCTGTCAAGTTTCGTGCCATTTGGAGGTCGTTTGATACTCCAACGGTTAACCGCGTAGCCCGAAACCCCTCTTTCTCTTTGCAGCCCAACACCCCTTCCAAAATGGCCCAAAACCCATCTAACTCTCCTCCATTCTCTCGGTCGTTCGATCACGATCACGTGGCCGAAAACCGCTCCTCATTTGGACTCTCCTAGCTCCCCCTACCTATATATATATATGCCTCCCCCCTTTCAAAAATCGCAGTCTAAACCCTAACAATTTCCCCTCTCCGCCGCCGGACGCATCTCTCCGCCGCGCCCGGACATGTCCGGCGCCCCAGCCACCTCACTCCGACCAATCGGAGGAGGCCACGTCACCCGCGCCGCGCCCGCAGCCAGTGGCCGCCCGCCACGTGTCCCCCCGCCTCCCTCTCTCTCTCCTCCCACCGCGCGCCGCCGCCAGGCCCGCTTCAGGCCCGCCCGGGCCGGATCTGGGCCCGAGCCGGACCGCGCGTCGCGC
>NC_041383.1:662728190-662733968 GCF_002162155.2 Triticum dicoccoides | reverse complement strand
GCCGCCGCCGCCTCCCGGCGCCCCGTGCCGAGCTCGCCGGAGCCGCGCTCCTCCACCCCGAGGTGCCCGGCGCCTTCTCGCCGTCGGACCACCCCGCCGCCTCCTCATCCCCTGCTCGGCCCCGCCATGGCCGCCGGGCCGAAGCTCCGCCGGCGCCGGAGCCGCGCCCGTGCCCCGCCGTCCCCGGCCGGATCCGGGATGGGTCCGGCTGGATCCGCCTACGCCGAGCCCCCTCGGCACCTCCTCGACCTCGGCCGCCCTTCCCCGCTGCTCCGGCCGCCTTCCCCGTCGTCTTCTCCGGCGAACATCGTTTTTCGTGCCGAAGGTTGACTTTCCCCTCGAAATCTGCTAAGTCCCCAGATTTCGTAATTTTCATGCCATGTTTGACCTGTTGTGTCTCTGCATCCGTAGCTCCGTTTTGTGCGTGTAATATGTTAAATTGTTCGTCTCAACGAGTACATCATTTCATTCCATTGCATCATATTCATTTGAGGTCATCTAGATGCCTGAATCATCATTGTAAGAGTGCTTCATGATGTTTTCTGGTGGCTGTTATCAGAACGAGCTCTTTTGTCATTTTTGCCATGAGTGATGTGTGCATCCTATGAGGTTGATGTCTACATGTGTTTTGAACTATGCCATGCCTTCTTTACAGTGGTGTATGCCATGCATTTTTGTGATCAATGTGGTGACTAGGACAAGCATGCAAACTAGGCATCGTGATGTTGCTGATTTTAGTCCATGTTCTGCTATTATTTTCATGCCATGTAAACATGTTGCTACAGAGAGATCCATGCATATTTTGAGTTACTTCAGTAAGGGTGTTCTGAACATGTGATGTTTGTCTATCCATTCAAGCCTCTGGTTGCAATTATGGAGTAGTCTAGCATGTCATTTGAGTGCTCTACTTTTGCTTCAAAATGTTTCCTGGCAGATTGTTTACTTGTTATTGAATTTGGCCAAGGTTGCTATAGTTGATCCTTGCATGCTATAGACCTTTTCTTGACTTGGTTTGTTTAACAAACATGTCTTCTTCATAATGCTATGCTTATCTTGTCATGCAATGACTTGTGGTGAGTGAATCGAGCTTCTTAAGTAGTGTTCATGATGTTGCTGTTTTGCTAAGCTGAATCTGTTATTTCACGATGCTATATAAACATGTTGCTACTAATCATTCTATGCATAATCTGGAGACTTTCTATAAACATGTTTTGATCTACATGATGTGCTCTATTCATCCATGCCCCTGGTTGCATTTATAGATTGTTGTAGCTTATTGTAATCTTGCTCTAAAGTTGCTTCATAATGTTTCTGTCAGCCTGTTTACATTAAGATCACTTGTTCCCATGTGTTTTGCTAGTGATCCATGCATCCTATGACCTTGCTCTTGCCATGCCTAGCTTCTCAAATATGCCTTATTACTGTTGGGTGCCTTGCCATGTCATGTATTGCTCTGTAGTGAGTTGCACAAGCTCATCTACGTGCCTACATAATTATGTTCCTGCCATGTATGTATCTGTATTATAACTTGCTATGTTTACGTGGGTGCCATCATATCTTCTGATCCTTTTTGGCTTATGGTCAGTAAGGGACTTTTGATCTATGCTTTTAGTAGTTTCAGGCAATGCCTTTGTTTGCCATGATAAGTTCCTGTAACATGATGTTGATAGCTCTAAACATTGCATCGTGATGTTATTTTCTGCAAAGTCTGAATTGTTATAACTTGCAATCTTACCATGTGTGTTAGAGTATGTTCTAGTGATTTCTGGAGATAGTTCAGTGTTCATGTTTTGTAATGGTTTACCTGTACATCATGCCCATGCCTTTTGTTATTATGTTGAGATGCTGTAGCATGTTGTTTTGATGCTTGGAATATGCCTAGTTGCTGTTTTGGACAGCTTGTCCTTATAACTTGTATACAGTGCATGTGTTGAACCATTGCTCCGTTTTGAGTGTGCTCTATATGAAACTTGCTTGATTTTGCATGTACTTTCATATTATCATGTTGCATCCTTGTTTTGAGGTGTTTGCTTGATGTTTGGGTGCATTTTGCATCAATGCCATGTTTAACTTGTTTTGCTCATATCTTCTAGGCCGTAGCTCCGAACTAAATGAACTTTATATGTAACTTGACTAGAATCTCGTGTAGATCGTCTTTGTGCATCTTAACTTGTTGTTTATCAACTTGAACATAAGGTTTATTCAGATCTGGACCAACTTCGAAATTTGTATATGAGGACTTACCGGAATTGTTATATGTTGTTCCCGGCCTCATTTAAACTTGCCTTGATGTGTTGCTCTTGTTTGCATCATCTCTTGCCATGAGTAGCCTCATGTAGCTTTGTCATGCATCATGCTTGTTGTGCATAATGTCTTGTTCATGTGTGGTGTGTTTACTATGTTGTGTGCTTCTTCTCGATAGTTCCTGTTCCGTTGCGATCGTGAGGATTCGTTCGTCTACGGTTGGTTTGGCTTCATCTGTTCGTCTTCTTCATGGACTCGTTCTTCTTCCTTGCGGGATTTCAGGCAAGATGACCGCTACCCTGGATCTCACTACTATCATTGCTATGCTAGTTGCTTCGTTCTATCGCTTTGCTGCGCTACCTATTACCTGTTTATCAAGCCATCCCAAATTGCCATGAGCCTCTAACCTTTGATACCTTTCCTATGCAAACCATTGATTGGCTATGTTACCGCTTTGCTCAGCCCCTCTTATAGCGTTGCTAGTTGCAGGTGAAGTTGAAGATTTCTCCATGGTGGACAGGATTTTGGTTGGGATATCACAATATATCTTATATTATTAATGCATATATATATATATATATTTGGTAAAGGGTGGAAGGCTCGGCCTTATGCCTGGTGTGTTGTTCCACTCTTGCCGCCCTAGTTTCCGTCATACCGGTGTTATGTTCCCGGATTTTGCGTTCCTTACGCGGTCGGGTGATTTATGGGACCCCCTTGACAGTTCGCTTTGAATAAAAGTCCTCCAGCAAGGCCCAACATTGACTTTTACCATTTGCCTCACCACCACCTACTTTTCCCTTGGGAGTCGCTCTCTCGAGGGTCATCTTTATTATAGCCCCCCCCCCCCCGGGCCAGTGCTTGTCTAAGTGTTGGTCCAAACTAGAGCACCGTGCGGGACCATTTCCTTGGCAACTTGGATTCGTCGGTTCCTGTACACTTCGCTTATCCGGTGTTGCCCTGAGAATGAGATATGTGCAGCTCCTATCGGGATTGTCGGCGCATCGGGCGGCTTTGCTGGTCTTGTTTTACCATTGTCGAAATGTCTTGTAAACCGGGATTCCGAGTCTGATCGGGTCTTCCTGGGACAAGGTCTATTCCTTCGTTGATCGCGAGAGCTTGTCATGGGCTAAGTTGGGACACCCCTACAGGGTATAATCTTTCGAAAGCCGTGCCTGCGGTTATAGGCAGATGGGAATTTGTTAATGTCCGGTTGTAGATAACTTGACACCAGATCCGAATTAAAACGCATCAACCGCGGGTGTAGCCGTGATGGTCTCTTCTCGGCGGAGTCCGAGAAGTGAACACGGTCTCTGGGTTATGTTTGACGTAAGTAGGAGTTCAGGATCACTTCTTGATCATTGCTAGTTTCACGACCGTTCCTTTTGCTCTCTTCTTGCTCTGATTTGCGTATGTTAGCCACCATATATGCTTAGTCGCTGCTGCAACCTCACCACTTTACCCCTTCCTTTCCTATTAAGCTTTGCTAGTCTTGATACCCATGGTAATGGGATTGCTGAGTCCTCGTGGCTCACAGATTACTACAACAATAGTTGCAGGTATAGGTTATGCGATGGTCATGACGCGAGAGCGATGCTTGCTTGCATTGAGTTCTTCTTCTGCTTCTTCTTCGATCAGGGGATAGGTTCCAGGTCGGCAGCCTGGGCTAGCAGGGTGGATGTCGTTTGAGTTTCTGTTTGTGTTTCATCCGTAGTCGGATGATGCTCTTATGTATTGTGATGTTGTATTCGTGTGGCATTGTATGCCTTATGTATGTATCCCCATCTATTATGTAATGTTGATGTAATGATATCCACCTTGCAAAAGCGTTTCAATATGCGGGTCTATCCTTGGTGGGACCTTCGAGTTCCTTTTGGATAGGGTCGCATATTGGGCGTGACAAAGAGTTGAAGGAGGGAGGGGCTGCGCCAGGGAATAGGTAAACTCATGTGTTGGGCAGACCCAAAACCCCCACTATATATAGGGGAAGGGGAGAGGGGGTCGGCCCCCTCCAGATCCCATCTAGAGGGGAGGGACGGCGGCCATGAGGGGGAGACTTGCCTCCCAAGCAAGGTGGACGCGCCCCCTCCCCTAGGGTTTTCAACCCTAGGCGCCTTGGGCCCTTGGGGAGGGGCGCACCAGCCCACTAGGGGCTGGTTCCCACCCATATTCAGCCCATTAAGTCCCCGGGGGCAGGTGGCCCCACCCGGTGGACCTCCGGACACCTTTCGGTGGTCCCGGTACAATATCGATAACCCCCGGAACTGTTCCGGTTACTGAAACTGGACTTCCCATATATAAATCTTTACCTCCGGACCATTCCGGAACTCCTCGTGACGTCCGGGATCTCATCCGGGACTTCGAACAACATTCGTAACCACATAAAAACTTCCTTTATAACCCTTGCGTCATCGAACCTTAAGTGTGTAGACCCTACGGGTTCGGGAATCATGCAGACATGACCGAGATAGCTCTCTGGCCAATAACCAACAGCGGGATCTGGATACACATGTTGGCTCCCACATGTTCCACGATGATTTCATCAGATGAACCACGATGTCAAGGATTCAAGGAATCCCGTATACAATTCCCTTTGTCAATCGGTATGTTACTTGCCCGAGATTCGATCGTCGGTATCCCAATACCTCATTCAATTTCGTTACCGGCAAGTCACTTTACTCGTTCCATATTGCATGATCCCGTGACTAACTACTTAGTCACATTGAGCTCATTATGATGATGCATTACCGAGTGGGCACAGAGATACCTCTCCGTCATACGGAGTGACAAATCCCAGTCTCGATTCGTGCCAACCCAACAGACACTTTCGGAGATACATGTAGTGCACCTTTATAGCCACCCAGTTATGTGACGTTTGGTACACCCAAAGCATTCCTACGGTATCCGGGAATTTCACAATCTCATGGTCTAAGGAAATGATACTTGACATTAGAAAAGCTCATAGAAAACGAACTACACGATCTTGTGCTATGCTTAGGATTGGGTCTTGTCCATCACATCATTCTCCTAATGATGTGATCCCGTTATCAATGACATCCAATGTCCATGGTCAGGAAACCATAACCATCTATTGATCAACGAGCTAGTCAACTAGAGGCTCACTAGGGACATGTTGTAGTCTATGTATTCACACATGTATTACGGTTTCCAGTTAATACAATTATAGCACGAACAATAGACAATTATCGTGAACAAGGAAATATAATAATAACCATTTTATTATTGCCTCTAGGGCATACTTTCAACACTTTGGGCCGTCCATGACGGAAACAACTGTGGTAGAAGCGAGGGTGAGGAAAACTTTGGGGAGTTCCCGGTTACGGTGGATGGTCGGAGGCCGAGCGATGCACGTTTCTCTCATACACGTACGCGCATGTGTGTGTGAGGCATTGGGATCTAACTGAACCCGAGCGAGGCATTGGGCTCTAACTGAACCCGAGCGATTGCACTAGCTATGTTACTGAACCCGAGTGATTCCTTCGCTACTGCTGCTAACTGAAGCCGATCGATGCTACC
>NC_041383.1:662713263-662727714 GCF_002162155.2 Triticum dicoccoides | reverse complement strand
AGCATTGCTGGGGGGGTTTGGATGAACAGTTCCCGGTGGGGGTGGATGAACGGAACCCCGTGGTTGCCTCTGAATGAACAGGACCCCGATCGATCGAGCCGGTTGGGGCTGGATGAACAGGAACCCAGGGAGGGCTGGATGAACAGGATGACCCCGTGGAGGAATGGATGAACAGTAGACGGTGGAGGGCTGGATGAATAGTACCATGGGGAGGGGTGGTTGAACATGAGCCCGTGGAGAGGTCTGGTTGAATAGTAGCCGGTGGAGTAGCGCGCGATGGAGGCTGGATGAACAGTCGCAGGTGGAGCCTGGAGGAGGTCGACAGTGGATGAACAGTAGCCCATGGAGGCTGGAGGAGGTCGACGGTGGAGATGAACAGTATCCCATGGAGTCCCGTTTTGCGGTACGCCACACCCTTCCGATGAACAGGACCCTCGTTTCGACCGTAGCGCTCCAACACAAGTCTGTTTCCTCCGTTTTGCGGTACGCCACACCCCTCCCGATCAACAGGACCCCGTCTCGACTGTAGGAGATCCAACACAAGTCCGATTCCTCCGTTTTGCGGTATGCCAGACCCCTCCCGATGAACAGGATCCCGTTTCGAACGTGGCCGGTCGAACACAAGGCCATTTCCTCCATCCCGTGGTACGCCAGGCCTCGTTTCCATTGGTTGTTCCGTCCAAGCCCTCCCGATGAACACGACAACGCATTCCATTCTGACACAGTCGGTTGGCTCCCCATGAACATGACGACGACACTGTTTCTCCATTCCGACCCAGCCATGTACACGAGCCCTGGCCGTACGTATGCACGAGTAGGCGTTCGAGACCCCGCTTGTATGTTCGTACGTGGCCGTATTTTCTTTCTTGCACACTGGCCGATGGACGTACGTGTACATGCTACATGCACGCCTCTACTATGACATGTGCGCGCATCTACGTCGACCAGTATGTACGTACACGTTCGCGACCAGAATGACAATGTTACGTACGCTTCGACCAGGTGGGTCCCGACTGTTAGGCACTTCCTTGCATGCGAAGATGTAGCTAGTGGGTCCCAGCAGTCAGGGGGCGAATCGTTTTTTTTTTGCCCGGACGCACTTCCTTGCGTGCGAAGATGTAGCTGGTGGGTCCCAGTAGTCAGGGGAAAACGTTTTTTTTCGTGAAATGCGGTTACCCGTCCGATGGTTCCCTGCTGTCAGGTGAGGCTTCCGATGACTCTCATTTTTTGACCACGTTGACCACACCATGCCAAGCGCACCAAGGCTGGTGGACGATGGAGAGGCCCCATACTGGAACAACCCGGAGATGGGGAAGATGCGGGAATCACAGATGGAGAGGAGTGGGAAACTTGACTGGTTCGGGTGCACGATAGCACAGCCACCCACAGGAGACAGGAGCAAGAACAGAGGTTGAAGAAGGAGCACGGCTGTTGGACTAACATCCAATGGTCCAGCTACTAGAATTATTTGTTGATTAAGTTGACAAAGCCCTGCGTACACGTCTGCTTAGTACGCCCACATGTCAGCCACCAAATCTGCGGGGTCCCAGCTGTCATCGGGAGGAATAGTTTTTTTCGCATAACATGGAGGCACAATGAGAACACCAAGAGGGAGTTCTGGTCAAGCTAGTAGCTGAGGACTTGGTTCTCAATGTTATCAGCGCATATGCCCCGCAAGTAGGCCACAATGAGAACACCAAGAGGGAGTTCTGGGAAGGCTTGGAAGACATGGTTAGGAGTGTACCGATTGGTGAGAAGCTCTTCATAGGAGGAGACCTCAATGGCCACGTGGGTACATCTAACACATGTTTTGAAGGGGCGCATGGGGGCTTTGGCTATGGCATCAGGAATCAAGAAGGAGAAGATGTCTTAAGCTTTGCTCTAGCCTACAACATGATTGTAGCTAACACCCTCTTTAGAAAGAGAGAATCACATCTGGTGACTTTTAGTAGTGGCCAACACTCTAGCCAGATTGATTTCATCCTCTCGAGAAGAGAAGATAGGCGTGCGTGCCTAGACTGTAAGGTGATACCTGGGGAGAGTGTTGTACCCCAGCATAAGCTGGTGGTTGCTGACTTCCGCTTTCGGATTCGTGTCCAGCGGGATAAGTGTGCCAAGGTCGCTAGAACGAAGTGGTGGAAGCTCAAGGGGAAGGTAGCTTAGGTGTTCAAGGAGAGGGTATTTAAGGATGGCCCTTGGGAGGAAGGAGGGGATGCGGACAATGTGTGGATGAAGATGGCGACTTGCATTCGTAAGGTGGCCTCGGAGGAGTTTGGAGTGTCCAGGGGAAGGAGAAGCGAAGATAAGGATACCTGGTGGTGGAATGATGATGTCCAGAAGGCGCTTAAAGAGAAGAAAGATTGCTTCAGACGCCTATAGCTGCATAGGAGTGCAGACAACATAGAGAAGTACAAGATGGCGAAGAAGGCCGCAAAGCGAGCTGTTGGTGAAGCAAGGGGTCGGGCATATGAGGACCTCTACCAACGGTTAGGCACGAAGGAAGGTGAAAGGGACATCTATAAGATGGCTAAGATCCGGGAGAGGAAGATGAGGGATATTGGCCAAGTCAAATGCATCAAGGACGGAGCAGGCCAACTCTTGGTGAAGGACGAAGAGATTAAGCATAGATGGCGGGAGTACTTCGACAAGCTGTTCAATGGGGAGAATGAGAGTTCTACCATTGAACTGAATGACTCCTTTGATGAGACCAGCATGCGTTTTGTGCGGCGCATCCAGGAGTCTGAGGTGAAGGAGGCTTTAAAAAGGATGAAAGGAGGCAAGCCGATGGGCCCTGATTGTATCCCCATTGAGGTGTGGAAAGGTCTCGGGGACATAGCGATAGTATGGCTAACCAAGCTTTTCAACCTCATTTTTCGGGCAAACAAGATGCCAGAAGAATGGACGGAGTATATTAGTACCAATCTTCAAGAACAAGGGGGATGTTCAGAGTTGTACTAATTACCGTGGAATTAAGCTGATGAGCCATACAATGAAGCTATGGGAGAGAGTCATTGAGCACCGCTTGAGAAGAATGACAAGCGTGACCAAAAATCAGTTTGGTTTCATGCCTGGGAGGTCGACCATGGAAGCCATTTTCTTGGTACGACAACTTATGGAGAGATATAGGGAGCATAAGAAGGACTTGCATATGGTGTTCATTGACTTGGAGAAGGCCTATGATAAGATACCGCGGAATGTCATGTGGTGGGCCTTGGAGAAACACAAAGTCCCAGCAAAGTACATTACCCTCATCAAGGACATGTACAATAATGTTGTGACAAGTGTTCGAACAAGTGATGTCGACACTGATGACTTCCCGATTAAGATAGGACTGCATCAGGGGTCAGCTTTGAGCCCTTATCTTTTTTCTTTGGTGATGGATGAGGTCACAAGGGGTATACAAGGAGATATCCGATGGTGTATGCTCTTTGCGGATGATGTGGTGCTAGTTGACGATAGTCGGACGGGGGTAAATAGGAAGTTAGAGTTATGGAGACAAACCTTGGAATCGAAAGGGTTTAGGCTTAGTAGAACTAAAACCGAGTACATGATGTGCGGTTTCAGTACTACTAGCTGTGAGGAGGAGGAGGTTAGCCTTGATGGCCAGGTGGTACCTCGGAAGGACACCTTTCGGTATTTGGGGTCAATGTTGCAGGAGGATGGGGGTATTGATGAAGAAGTGAACCATCAAATCAAAGCCGGATGGATGAAGTGGCGCCAAGCTTCTGGCATTCTCTGTGACAAGAGAGTGCCACAAAAGCTAAAAGGCAAGTTCTACAGGACGGCGGTTCGACCCGCAATGTTGTATGGCGCGGAGTGTTGGCCGACTAAAAGGCGACATGTTCAACAGTTAGGTGTGGCGGAGATGCGTATGTTGAGATGGATGTGTGGCCACACGAGGAAGGATCGAGTCCGGAATGATGATATACGAGATAGAGTTGGGGTAGCACCAATTGAGGAGAAGCTTGTCCAACATCGTTTGAGATGGTTTGGGCATATTCAGCGCAGGCCTCCAGAAGCTCCAGTGCATAGCGGATGGCTAAAGCGTGCGGAGAATGTCAAGAGAGGGCGGGGTCGACCGATTTTGACATGGGAGGAGTCCGTTAAGAGAGACCTGAAGTATTGGAGTATCGACAAAGTGCTAGCTATGGACAGGGGTGCGTGGAAGCTTGCTATCCATGTGCCAGAGCCATGAGTTGGTTGCGAGATCTTATGGGTTTCACCTCTAGCCTACCCCAACTTGTTTGGGACTAAAGGCTTTGTTGTTGTTGTTGTTTAACATGGAGGCACTTCCTTCCGTGCAAAGATACATCCAGTGGGTCTCAGCTATCAGGGGAAGGAAACAGCTTGATAAGGAGTAACTTTCCTTGCGTGCGACCATGGACCTCATGGGTCCCAGCCGTCAGGATCTCACGTACAGTCCTCTTTCGACGACTCTTATTTGTTGACCATGCCATGCCGAGCGCAGCGAGGCGGTGGACGACGGCGAGGCCCGAGACTGGAATGACCCGGAGATGGGGAAGACGCAGCAGTGGAGTCGCAGACGGAGAGGAGTGGGAAACTTGACTGGTTCAGGTGCGGGGTGGGCCTACACTCGGCAGAGAATAATAGGAGGTGTGGAGTGGAGGGATGGCCTGGCCGTCGGTGGGGTAGCGTTTCGCTGTGAGGCACACAAAACAACATCGCTGGACGCCGGAGGCTGGAGCAGGCGGTCCCGGCAGCATTGGGGGTTGCCCTTAACAACAAAACCTAGGCCATGGACCTGGTGGGACCGGGACTATCAGCCTCTCGACGAACAGTTGTCTCCTCATTCCTCTTATTTTGCTGACCATGTTGGGAACCACAGATGGCGGCGCCACGGCAAGAGCACCAAGGTGGAGGACGACGTCGAGACCGTGGACCAAACGAACCGGAGCGAGGGAAGACGTAGGTGGAGGGGAGTACGAGGGTGACTTGTTTGGATGCAGGGTGGCCGGTGGAGCTCCTTAGTATCGTTGCCTTCTTTAATGTTGGTGTAGCAGGGGTTGATGATGGTTTCGGCGAGGTCAACCACGGAGTCCTTCTCCTGCCCGTTGCTGATGATCTTGTATTGCTTCTACATGTCGACAAGCTTGCTGCACTAGATGGCCGAATTGTCATGTTCTTCCTTCTCTCCACTGTAGTGAAGGTGCAGTCGGTGCTGCCGATGAAACGGGCGAATGCTCTAGAACCTCTGATGGCCCTATAGTAGTGGTAGACAAGAACCTCGTCTCGCATGCATACCTGGGCAACTGCGATCCGCTGGTCCCTGTCAGGAGATGAATGGATGGGCACAAGGTCTAGTCCTGCGACCTTGTGCTTTCTCGTCCTCTAGGTACTGCTTGAACTCAGCGAGCCAGAGCTTCACCGAGTCTGGCTCGTTGGTGTACATCACATTCAACTTGGTGCCGCCATGGGACTAAATGGAGAACTCAAAGATGAACTCCATGCTGAAGTCCATATCCAGCAGGCTCGCCCCTCAGGTCGCCATTGGAGTCTCTTCAAGTGAACGAGTGAGTAGGCGGCAGCAGCAGTTCATTTTTCAGCTCTTGGGGAACTGGATTCAACAGTAACTGAGTGTGTATAGGCGACAACAGTTACTACCCCTCCTTTGCCCGCTGCACGCCCGACAGAATATGCACCCTCGGCGCATTCAAACGCCTACATTAAGAAACCTATTCCGGCCACACACGTGGGTTCACGAGTGGGTCTGTATTGGTACTGTAATAACAAGTGTTAGTGGTCACTTTACTTAAATTTAATTAGCTTTAATTAAAATGTATTCTTAAAACAAGAAATGCATTGGCTCGTTTTATCAGTGCCACAGGATCAACATGCACAACAATTAGAATTATTATTCTAAGGACGCACATGATCAGCACATTTGCCGCACTTCCACACAGAAAATACGACCAAGTTTGAACAATTTGTTATGGTTGCTGTCCTTTGCATCATCATGCATGTTTCCCAGCTTGCAAGATTCAGAACCAAGAAATAAGATTCAAGTAATAAGTACAACAAGGATGCCTACACATCTCATTGCTTCCCAGCTTCCAAGATTCAGAACCAACAAATAATATTCAAATAATAAGTACAACAAAGATGCCTACACATCTCATTGATTCCCAACTTGCAAGATTCAGAACCAACCCATTAGAGCCTTTTGATAAAGTGAATATCAGGATTAAATCCATCTTGGCTTGCCGTGTCATACAACCCAAGAACTTGGCGAATTCTCTTGACCATCACAACATCTGTAGGAGAGTATTCCTATTTGCACAGATAAGAAAGAGCATGATTACTATAATAGTGGCACTAGTTTAAGCAACCGGTGTGAGGGGCCCTATACCGCCACGACTCTATGTGGTGAACCTGCAACTCCACTCGGATGAGGTCAACCTGCAGATCCATGATTCGATTCATGCACCTTTTTCTGCAATTCACCTGAATGAAGCAAAGATTGCATCATTCAGCTAGCAAGAAGTACTTGCTCTCGTGAGCTGGCAGGTTATTCTTTAGTAGTTGCACTAAAATTCAACAACATTGAGGTTGGCTGTCCTGCTCATGTAAGGTGCAACTATAATTTGCTTATCCTTTTGTGCAGTTCCACTAAAATAAAGTGCCATTGTGGTGACAGTGACGGCTCATCTTGCAAAAGCTAATAAAGTGTTGCATGAGATTACCAGTGGAATATGATGGAGATTTTGGAAACGCCAATCACCATTTTGTGCAGTTCCACCAAAATTGAGACATGTTGCCCACGTGACACTTTAGTTGAACTGCACAAGACACTCATTCCAAAAGAAAGTGTTTTGTGCAGTTCACCTAAAGGTCACAATAGCAACAGGTGAAATGGATATGCCTTGTCACGCCCCCGATTCAATCGTACACTAATCATGCACGCAAATGTGTACGATCAAGATCAGGGACTCACGGGAAGATATGACAACACAACTCTAAAAATAAAATAAGTCATACAAGCATCATAATACAAGCCAGGGGCCTCGAGGTCTCGAATACAAGTGCTCGATCATAGACGAGTCAACGGAAGCAACTATATCTGAGTACAGACATAAGTAAACAAGTTTGCCTTAAGAAGGCTAGCACAAACTGGAATACAGATCGAAAGAGGCGCAGGCCTCCTGCCTGGGATCCTCCTAACTACTCCTGATCATCATCAGCGGCCTGCACGTAGTAGGCACCTCCAGTGTAGTAGGAATCATTGTCGACGGTGGCGTCTGGCTCCAGGGCTCTAGCATCTGGTTGCGACAACCAGGTAGAAGGGAAAGGGGAAAAGAGGGAGAAAAGAAACCGTGAGTACTCATCCAAAGTACTCGCAAGCAAGGAACTACACTACATATGCATGGGTATATGTGTAAAGGGCCATATCAGTGGACTGAACTGCAGAATGCCAGAATAAGAGGGGGATAGCTAACCCTGTCGAAGACTACGCTTCTGGCAGCCTCCGTATTGCAGCATGTAGAAGAGAGTAGATTGAAGTCCTCCAAGTAGCATCGCATAGCATAATCCTACCCGGCGATCCTCCCCTCGTCGCCCTGTGGAAAAGCGATCACCGGATTGTCTGGGGAACTTGTCTGGGTGTGTTTTATTAAGTATTCGGTTCTAGTTGTCATAAGGTCAAGGTACAACTCCGGGTCATCCTTTTACTGAGGGACACGGCTATTCGAATAGATAAACTTCCCTGCAGGGGTGCACCACATAACACAACACGCTCGATCCCATTTGGCCGGACACACTTTCCCGGGTCATGCCCGGCCTCGAAAGATCAACACGTCGCAGCCCCACCTAGGCACAACAGAGAGGTCAACACGCCGGTCTAAATCCTATGCGCGCAGGGGTCTGGGCCCATCGCCCATTTCACACCTGCACGTTGCGAGGGCGGCCGGAAGAAGACCTAGCCTCCCTTATACAAGAGTAGGCATTCCAGTCCAATCCGGCGCGCGCCGCTCCGTCACTAACGTCAAGAAGGCTTCGGCTGATACCACGACATCGAGTGCCCATATCTTTCCCGTGTAGTTGGCTAGTGCGTATAGGCCAGTGGCCAGACTCAGATCAAATACCAAGATCTCATTAAGCGTGTTATTATGAAGTAACCGCGGACGCCGACCAGGGCCAGGCCCACCTCTCGCCTAGGTGGTCTCAACCTGTCCTGTCGCTCCGCCACAAAGGAACAGTCGGGGGCCGTCAGGAACCCAGGCCCACCTCTACCGGGATGGAGCCACCTGTCCTTTCAGCCCCCACATCGGAATCACTTGCGGGTACTCAACGAGCTGACCCGACTTTAGTCACCATCTGTATAGTATGTATATATGTATAGTATATACCCATGATCACCTCCCAAGTGATCACGGCCCGATAGTATAGCAAGGCAGACTGACAAGAATGTAGGGCCAATGATGTAAACTAGCATCCTATACTAAGCATTTAGGATTGCGGGTAAGGTATCAATGACTGTAGCAACAATGACAGGCTATGCAACAGAATAGGAGTAACCGAACAGTAACAAGCTACACTACTCTAATGCAAGCAGTATAGAGAAGAATAGGCGATATCTGGTGATCAAAGGGGGGGCTTGCCTGGTTGCTCTGGCAAGAAGGAGGGGTCGTCAACTCCATAGTCGAACTGGGCAGCAGCAGCGTCGGTCTCGTAGTCTACCGGAGAGAATAGGGGGAAGAAACAGTAAATACAATGCAAACATAAGCATGACGATGCATGACATGACAATGTGCGTTGCTAGGTGTGCCCTAACGCGGTAGGAGGCGGTACCAGCGAAGGGGGAAACATCCGGGAAAGTATTTCCGATATTTCGCGTTTTTGGACAAATGAACCGGAGGTGAAATGTTGCAGGTTTGCTATGCTAGGGATGTGTGGTGGGCGAACGGACTGCGAAACCGGATTCGTCTCGTCGTTCTAAGCAACTTTCATGTACAAAGTATTTTCATCCGAGTTACGGATTATTTTATATGATTTTTTAAAGTTTTAAACATTTTTAGAATTTATTTAATTATTTTAAATCAACATTATCCAGAATGGTGCATGCTGACATCACGTCAGCAGTCAACAGAGGAGTTGACTAGTCAAACTGACGTGTGGGCCCAGTGGGACCCACCTGTCATACTCTGTTTTAGGTTAATTAGGGTTTAGTTAAACTAATTACTATTTAATTGAACTAACTAGTTAATTAGATTAATTAAACAGGATTAATTAACTTAATTAATTAATTAATTATTAATTTTATTAAATAACTTTGCTTTTTTTTTTAATTCCCCTTTTTTAAGACCGTTTTGGGGGCTGGGCCCCGCGTGTCATTTGCCCAGGGGGCCGATGCGGGCACGGGCGCTGGATGCGGGCGCGTGGGCGCCTGATGCGGCACTCGCCCAGGCCAACCACGGGGGCGGCACTGGCGGGGCACGGTGGGGTGCCGGCGATGCAGGGAGGCAGGGGGTGCGCTCACGGAGCCGGGCAAGGACGGCGACGAGCGGGCATGATGGAGGCGGGGCCGTGGTGAGCGCGGCCGGGGCGCGGGCCCAGTGCGTCGAGCGCGTACGCAGGTGCAGGCCGATGGCCGCAGGGGGCAGAGGGGCTCCGGGGTGCCAGAGCACGGCAACGGGTGGGCGAGGTGATGTGGTCTTGTGATAGAACGCAGCCACGTCGGGCGCGCGCGTAGATGATGCGGGGTGAGGCCAGTACGGGCCGGCCGGAGCCGCGAGCGGTAGTGGCCGCGGCAATGGGTGGACGCAGACGGCAGTCACGCGACGTCCAACACGGGGAGAGGGGAGTGGGAAGAGGCCAGAGCCTCACCGCGATTCGTAGGGATGGGGCAGCGGGGGTAGGGGTAGTCCACGATAACGACGGCGCCGCAGGGGAAGCAGGCCGGCGATGAGGAGGAGGCAGGCCGGCGGGGAGGTTCCGGCGACGGGCGATGTGGGCGGCGTCCTCGGGCGCGAGCAGATCCGTTAAGGGAGAGGGAGAAGGGAGCGCGAGGCGACGGGCGACGGAGCCGGCGAGGGCAGCGACGTGCGCATCGGGGGCGGTGCTGGGAACGGGTCCTCCCCGATCCAGATCAGGGGAAGGAGGTAGGGAACGTGGGAGAGGGGGCGAGGGGAGTGGGGAGTGGGGCGATTGGGGAGGGACCGCTAGGGTTCGGTCGCCCTAGGGGTGTTCTAGGCGCCACCTGGGCCAGCCTGATTGGCACCGAGGCCATCTGGGTCGTGGCCCAGTAGGGGGGGTCTCCTTTTATCATTTTTTTGTTGTTGTTAGTTTTTGTTTTTGTTTTCCTTCTTCTTATTTTTATTTGTTGTTTTATTTTAGATAGACATTATTATTTTGTTTAGTAAAATATGATAACAACTCCTAAAATGATGTTTCTGAACCACCCACTGTCATAAAAGTTTTACCCCAAAATAAATTAGTTTAGAGTTTTATTAATTGAAAAAGGTAATTACTTAATTGTTTTTGTTACTGTTTAAATCACTTTAGAGTATTAAAGCATTATATAAAAGTGTGGTTTCTTCGCCATAATTACCTACGCATTATTTGGCTCACTCCGAACATTTTAGTTTTAACATTTGAAAAATTTATTGTTTGCCTTTATTTTGAAGTTGAATTCCGAATCAGTTTTGAACTAACGCGAGATTATCAACAATAACCGAGGTGATGTGGCATCATTACCAGAGGGTTACTGTAGCTTAATTACCCGGGCGTCACATGCCTATCTGCACAAAAAGATAGAAAGTAAATAGTTGCTGGTCAATAAGAATATACGAAACATACACGAAATGAAAAGAAGCATATTAATTATGTTCATGGCAATCACACAAGGACAATAGAAATTTTAAAACGTCAGCAATGCTTCATGTTACCGGAAGCATTACGATCAACTATGACATTCGTCAAATATGGGATTACTTTAATGGTGTCATTGCTTGTTTACCAGATACAGTAAACAACATCATCTAAAGAGTTGGTTTAAGGGCATGGGACCATGGGGACACCAGGTCACTCAGCAGCATAAAGAAGCAACTTACTTATCATACTTGGGAAAATAACAGGAGTACCATTTGTTAACACAGTTTAATTGCATCATATCAGTGGAGGCATTAGATTAACAATAACACTGGTTAGACATGTCCTTAAGGTAATAGTGTGATCGCTTCATTTTACATGCGCCCTTACATTAACAACAGCAAAAGGTTGGTATAAGGACATGTGATAGTGGACGCATCAGCACAATGTACCAACAAGGAGGCATAAAGTGGTGATGCCGAGTTTGTTGATGCTCTGTGAGGGCAGCAACTCTAATCCTGGAGAACTTTTCCTATGTGAGGGCAGCAAATCTAATCCTAGAGACCTTTTACTATGTGAGGGCATCAAATCTAATCCTGGAGACCTTTTACTATTTGAGGGCAGCAATCTAATCCTGGACATACTCTGTTGACTTGTCCACCAACCACCACTTTCTATCCATTTTTCAACCAATAATAGATCTGTTCCTTATCCAGTTTGTACTGAGTTTTCCCATTATTTCCCTTTTCAACCAATAGACCGGTTGGGTACCCGGTCTCTACTAATTTCCCCCTGTTATTTACTCTTTGAATCAAGTCCTAGATTCATGCTACGATTTCCCCCCTTCTTCGTTGTTTGAACCAAGTCCTAGATTCGAATGCATGAAGTAGCTTTACCTCTAATAATACTAAAAATTTAAGTGGATTTGGAAGAGCTGATGGAAGTAGAAAAAGATGCACATGCAGACATGTTGGGAGCTGGGGCAGTAGAGCAAGGCCGCTTTCGAAGAACTTGTACCTGAGGTTCGTCGGGATGTCGGCGGCAGCAGGTCTGATCTGCGCAAAATACGGCAGGGAGGAAGAAGGGTCGGAGGACCTCCTGAGCCGGTGCTGTGCCGGAGAGAAAGGCACGGGCAGAGGATCGGGCCCCGCCGGCAGCTGTGGGTTTCCTCCCTCGGCGGCGATGACCGCGTGAACGATGCACCTTTTAGTCCTTTACACACACCGGCCGAAGGGACCAGCGGTGAGCAGAGAGAAAATGTCGCTACCGCTGTCTTGTTTAGATCTGGAGAGGATGAGATAATGAAGATAACAACCCTAGTAAAGCAAGCGCTTAGGCCCCTATGTACATATATAGTGGAGTGATTATCTTTTTCTCTCCACAACAAGCATTTCAATTTGTGTACGTGGCATTAAAGAAAAGAAACTCTGTTTTAAGGTGACTACTGTACGACTCCTACTTACTACTAATAGTACTAGTATTGTTCACTTGTGCTCCCTGGCCCTCCATTCATTGAACAACCCCATGGGTGAATACACATACAGTAAGTATTTATATAGAACGAACAAGCTCGAACTATTTTCGCGTAGTTAAAAGTTGAGGGCGGGGCTTTTCCCGGGCAGTACGCGTGACAGGTTTTGGGTAGGCGGTTTGACAGAGAGGCGAGGAGGGTGAGCGAGTGGCGGATTCTCAAACTTACTCCTGGAAAGGTCGGGCTGTGTGATTTGACGGTGTGTTATTGCTGGAAAGACTTGTGACATGACTACTCACTATAGTCATGAATTACTGGCGCTATGACTGGGGTGATGCCCCCCTTCCGTTCCACACTCTAATCTAGTGCATGACACGTCGACTCGAATGCTGGCTCTCCCACATGTCGGCGAAGTACGTAGTAAGAAGGAGCAAAGAATGATGCGGTATATACTACTACTACTACTCAGGTCAGAGGAGTGCGAACCACGGCAGCCTAGTGAATTAGCAGTGCGAACCACGGTAGCCCAGTGAACCAGCAGTAGAAAAAAATGTGGTGATATGGCCATAAAAACAATGTGCTACGGTCCAGACTGTAGCATGTACAGTACTAGTACTCCTCTTTGTTTCGATCCCTGAGTTAGAGCTAGTTTGGGTTGAAATAGCCTCAAATTATCGAAACATGAGGGGTTAGTTTGAGCTAGTTTTCTCTAACCCAGCTAAAAAAACTAGCCCGGTGGAGAGGTTCTAATTGGGTTAGTTATCCTCAGGCCCACTAAAAGAGAACTAAAAAAATCTCCCCTGCCCGCACCAGATCGCTCCCCCCCTCTCGCACGACTCCTCTATGTTCCGCATAGGGCCTTCCGCCAAAGCGCCGCTCGCCCTCTCTCTCCTCCGGCCGCCCTCTCCTTCCGGCCTCCGCCGCCCTACTCCGGCCGCCCTCTCCCTCCGGCCTTCGAAGGTCGCCCCGCTCCCCCTTCACCGGTTGTTTTTCTCCCTCTGTCGTGCGCGGGGGCGGCGCATCTACCAGGGAGGTCGCGAGAGGGGTGAGTTTGTTCATTCCTTCTCTGTCTCACAACTATATCATTGATCTTGCTCTCTCTAGCGCTAATTCTGATTTGGAAAAGTAGATCCTAATCAAACTTGGTATAGATTTGTGGTGCACGTATGGAATTGTTTGATGCTGCTTGAGGATGTAAGAGGCCCAAAGATTCAGTTCAACTTTTTAGGTATTTCAGTTTCAGGCTTGCATTGTTTCTAGAAGCCCAAAGATTCAGTTCACCTTTCTAGGTATTTCAGTTTCAGGCTTGCATTATTTCTACAGGCCAAAAGATTCAGTTCACCTTTCTAGGTATTTTAGTTTCAGGCTTGCATTATTTCTAGAGTCCCAAATATTAAGTTCCAAGTCGACGGCAAGCGGCCCTGCTACCCATGCCGGTGTCGACCTCAACTCGCAAGCGTGAGCGTCGGAGGGGTTCTTAGGGCTTGGGCTCTACTGAGCCTTCCTCCAAAGAGATGATGATGAGCTCCTCCCTCGGTGCGTGAGGGGCTCCGGGCTCCCTTCCTATCATGAATGACTTCTGTGATGAGTTATCTCATGCTTTGTTTCATGTAGTATTTTTTTGTGAAGCTTGATTGACAACTTGTATGTTTAAGTGGGATATCTCATTTGTATGGACAAAGTAAAAATTACCATGTTTTGCATGCTTGATTTGTAAAGATGGTTCGTTTATGTCAATTGTGAGCGGGAGGAGGCCACACAAGAGCCGGCCACACCAAATCCGGCAGGAAATAGGGTCCAAAGTAGTTAAATGATTGAGAAAGAGCATTTATTGTCAATCTAACCCTGCCATCCATACACCTCTTTGGTTCAGTAGTTCAGGGTTAGAATCTAACTCTAACCTCTAACTGAGTTAGAGTTCTCCTCATCTCGGTTCATCGCCATCATACTTTCCCCATTCCCGTGTTTTCAGTATCCTGTGAATCAAAGAGGCCCATTTTTTGCGGGTAAAATCAAAGAGGCCCTTAGACTGGTTTAGGTCCGGTCATTTTTTATAAACGTGTTATGTCCAAAATTTAATGAACGTGCTCTGGTTTCTACGAAAATAAACCGATTTCATCTAGTAATTCATTCATTTATTTATTTTTCTTCGCGGG
>NC_041383.1:662710955-662712779 GCF_002162155.2 Triticum dicoccoides | reverse complement strand
GTAATTCATGAGGTCTGAAATGTAAAGTACCCCAGCATATGCTCCGAGTCGTGCATGCACTACGACCCAGATGCTCTATGTCCCACACATCGGCGAATGGGAGCACATGGAAATAGCCTAGGAGTACATATAGGAGGATAAGTGTGTGAAAAAATATGTACTGTGAAGCGTAGCTGCGGTTCGAAAAGGAGACCTAAAGTGATGACAACTATAGGTCGCACACACACAAGTAGTGGTACTAGACATACGACTATTTTCCCCCTAAAAAAAGAGGTACGAGTGCTCAGTACTCCTATTCTATCAACACTAGTCCCATATGACAACAACGTCCGTGCTACAGCTAGCTCTCCTCCCTCGTTTCTCTCTTCTAATTCTAAACTCGGCCGACGCACGGTGGGCGGGGTGGGTTTGCTCAACTGCGGCCCCACCTCACAGTGAAAATGTTACGACTGGAAGAAAAATGCCATATACTCCCTCCGTTCCTAAATATAAGCCTTTTTAGAAACTATTTCAAATGGAATACATCATACGGATGTATGTAGACATAGTTTACAGTGTAGATTCAGTCATTTTGCTCCGTATGTAGTAGTCACTTGCTGGAATCTTTAGGAAGACTTATGTTTGGGAACGGATGGAGTACTATACTAATAAAACATTAAGGCCACGAGGCAATGCATGAAGGAAATATGCCCTAGAGGCAAGAATAAAGTTATTATTTATTTCCTCATATCATGATAAATGTTTATTATTCATGCTAGAATTGTATTAACCGGAAACATGATACATGTGTGAATACATAGACAAACATATAGTCACTAGTATGCCTCTACTTGACTAGCTCATTAATCAAAGATGGTTATGTTTCCTAACCATAGACATGTGTTGTCATTTGATTAATGGGATCACATCATTAGGAGAATGATGTGATTGACATGACCCATTCCGTTAGCCTAGCACTTGATCGTTTAGTATATTGCTATTGCTTTCTTCATGACTTATACATGTTCCTGTAACTATGAGATTATGCAACTCCCGTTTACCAGAGGAACACTTTGGGTGCTACCAGACGTCACAACGTAACTGGGTGATTATAAAGGAGTACTACAGGTGTCCCCCAAGGTACATGTTGGGTTGGCGTATTTCGAGATTAGGTTTTGTCACTCCGATTGTCGGAGAGGTATCTCTGGGCCCTCTCGGTAATGCACATCACTATAAGCCTTGCAAGCAATGTAGCTAATGAGTTAGTTACGGAATGATGCATAACGAGTAAATAGACTTGCCGGTAACGAGATTGAACTAGGTATTAGATACCGACGATCGAATCTCGGGCAAGTAACATACCGATGATAAAGGGAACAACGTATGTTGTTATGCGGTTTGACCGATAAAGATCTTCGTAGAATATGTAGGAGCCAATATGGGCATGCAGGTTCCTCTATTGGTTATTGACCGAGAATAGTTCTAGGTCATGTCTACATAGTTCTCGAACCCGTAGGGTCTGCACGCTTAACGTTACAATGACATTTTTATTATGAGTTTATAAGTTTTGATGTACCGAAGTTTGTTCGGAGTCCCGGATGTGATCACGGACATGACGAGGAGTCTCGAAATGGTCGAGACATAAAGATTGATATATTGGAAGCCTATGTTTGGACATCGGAAGTGTTCCATATGAAATCGGCACTTTACCGGAGTACCGGGAGGTTACCGGAACCCCCCGGTAACCTTATGGGCCTTAGTGGGCCTAGTGGAGGAAGAGGAGAAGGGGCCAAGGGGCAGCCGTGCGCCCCTCCCCCCCCCCCCAAGTCCGAATAGGACAAGGAG
>NC_041383.1:662673976-662710693 GCF_002162155.2 Triticum dicoccoides | reverse complement strand
GGGAGGAGTCCTACTCCCGGTGGGAGAAGGACTCCTTCGGTGCGCCTCCTCCTAGGGCCGGCCGCACCCCCCCCTTGCTCCTTTATATACGGGGGCAGGGGGCACCCTAGACACACAAGTTGATCTACGTGATCGTTCCTTAGCCGTGTGTGGTGCCCCCCTCCACCATATTCCACCTCGGTCATATCGTCGCAAAGCTTAGGCGAAGCCCTGCGCCGGTAGAACATCATCATCGTCACCACGCCGTCGTGCTGACAGAACTCATCCCCGACACTTTGCTGGATCGGAGTCCGGATATCGTCATCGAGCTGAACGTGTGCTGAACTCGGAGGTGCCGTACGTTCGGTACATGGATCGGTCGAATCGTGAAGACGTACGACTACATCAACCGCGTTGTCATAACGCTTCCGCTTACGGTCAACGAGGGTACGTGGACATTACTCTCCCCTCTCGTTACTATGCATCACCATGATCTTGCATGTGCGTAGGATTTTTTTTTGAAATTACTACGTTCCCCAACAGTGGTATCAGAGCCAGGTTTTATGCGTAGATGTCATATGCATGAGTAGAACACAAGTGAGTTGTGGGCGATACAAATCATACTGCTTACCAGCATGTCATACTTTGGCTCAGCGGTATTGTGAGATGAAGTGGCCTGGACCGACATTACGCGTATGCTTACGCGAGACTGGTTTCACCGTTACGAGCACTCATGCTTAAAGGTGACTGGCGGGTGTCTGTCTCTCTCACTTTAGCTGAAACGAGTGTGGCTAGCCCGGTCCTTGCGAAGGTTAAAACAGCATTAACTTGACGAACTATCGTTGTGGTTTTGATGCGTCGGTAAGAACGGTTCTTGCTAAAGCCCGTAGCAGCCACGTAAAATTTGCAACAACAAAGTAGAGGACATTTAAATTGTTTTTGCAGGGCATGTTGTGATGTGATATGGTCAAGACGTGATGCTATATTTTATTGTATGAGATGATCATGTTTTGTAACTGAAGTTATCGGCAACTGGCAGGAGCCATATGGTTGTCGCTTTATTGTATGAAATGCAAACGCCCTGTAATTGCTTTACTTTATCACTAAGCGGTAGCGATAGTCGTAGAAGCAATAGATGGCGTAACGACAACGATGCTACGATGGAGATCATGGTGTCGCGCCGGTGATGATGGTGATCACGACGGTGCTTCGAAGATGGAGATCACAAGCACAAGATGATGATGGCCATATCATATCACTTATATTGATTGCATGTGATGTTTATCCTTTATGCATCTTATCTTGCTTTGATTGACGGTAGAATTTTAAGATGATCTCTCACTAAATTATCAAGAAGTGTTCTCCCTAAGTATGCACCATTGCGAAAGTTCTTCGTGCTGAGACACCACGTGATGATCGGGTGTGATAGGCTCTACGTTCAAATACAACGGCTGCAAAACAGTTGCACACGCGGAATACTCAGGTTAAACTTGACGATCCTAGCATATAACAGATATGGCCTCGGAACACGGAGACCGAAAGGTCGAGCGTGAATCATATAGTAGATATGATCAACATATTGATGTTCACCGTTGAAACTACTCCATCTCATGTGACGATCGGACATGGTGTAGTTGATATGGATCACGTAATCACTTACAAGATTAGAGGGATGTCTATCTAAGTGGGAGTTCTTAAGTAATATGATTAATTGAACTTAAATTTATCATGAACTTAGTACCTGATAGTATTTTGCTTGTCTATGTTTGTTGTAGATAGATGGCTCGTGCTGTTGTTCCGTTGAATTTTAATGCGTTCCTTGAGAAAGCAAAGTTGAAAGATGATGGTAGCAATTATACGGACTGGGTCCGTAACCTGAGGATTATCCTCATTGCTGCACAGAAGAATTACATCCTGGAAGCACCGCTGGGTGCCAGGCCTGCTGCTGATGCAACTGACGACGTTAAGAACGTCTGGCAGAGCAAAGCTGATGACTACTCGATAGTTCAATGTGCCATGCTTTACGGCTTAGAACCGGGTCTTCAACGACATTTTTAACGTCATGGAGCATATGAGATGTTCCAGGAGTTGAAGTTAATATTTCAAGCAAATGCCCGGATTGAGAGATATGAAGTCTCCAATAAGTTCTATAGCTGCAAGATGGAGGAGAATAGTTCTGTCAGTGAACACATACTCAAAATGTCTAGGTATAATAATCACTTGATTCAACTGGGAGTTAATCTTCCTGATGATAGTGTCATTGACAGAATTCTTCAATCACTACCGCCAAGCTACAAGAGCTTCGTGATGAACTATAATATGCAAGGGATAGACAAGACTATTCCCGAGCTCTTCGCAATGCTAAAATCCGTGGAGGTAGAAATCAAGAAGGAGCATCAAGTGTTGATGGTTAACAAGACCACCAGTTTCAAGAAAAAGGGCAAAGGGAAGAAGAAGGAGAACTTCAAAAAGAACAGCAAACAAGTTGTTGCTCAAGAGAAGAAACCCAAGTCTGGACCTAAGCCTGAAACTGAGTGCTTCTACTGCAAGCAGACTGGACACTGGAAGCGGAACTGCCCCAAGTATTTGGCGGATAAGAAGGATGGCAAAGTGAACAAAGGTATATGTGATATACATGTTATTGATGTGTACCTTACTAATGCTTGCAGTAGCACCTGGGTATTTGATACTGGTTCTGTTGCTAATATTTGCAACTCAAAATAGGGACTACGGATTAAGCGAAGATTGGCTAAGGACGAGGTGACGATGCGCGTGGGAAATGGTTCCAAAGTCGATGTGATCGCGGTCGGCACGCTACCTCTACATCTACCATCGGGATTAGTTTTTGAGCTAAATAATTGTTATTTGGTGCCAGCGTTGAGCATGAACATTATATCTGGATCTTGTTTGATGCGAGACGGTTATTCATTTAAGTCAGAGAATAATGGTTGTTCTATTTATATGAGTAATATCTTTTATGGTCATGCACCCTTGAAGAGTGGTCTATTTTTATTGAATCTCGATAGTAGTGATACACATATTCATAGTGTTGAAACCAAAAGATACAGAGTTGATAATGATAGTGCAACTTATTTGTGGCACTGCCGTTTAGGTCATATCGGTGTAAAGCGCATGAAGAAACTCCATACTGATGGGCTTTTGGAATCACTTGATTATGAATCACTTGGTACTTGCGAACCGTGCCTCATGGGCAGGATGACTAAAACACCGTTCTCCGGAACTATGGAGCGAGCAACTTATTTATTGGAAATCATACATACTGATGTTTGTGGTCCAATGAATGTTGAGGCTCGCGGCGGGTATCGTTATTTTCTCCCCTTCACAGATGATTTGAGCAGATATGGGTATATCTAATTAATGAAACACAAGTCTGAAACATTTGAAAAGTTCAAAGAATTTCAGAGTGAAGTGGAAAATCATCATAACAAGAAAATAAAATTTCTACGATCTGATCGTGGAGGAGAATATTTGAGTTACGAGTTTGGTCTACACTTGAAACAATGCGGAATAGTTTCACAACTCACGCCACCTGGAACACCACAATGAAATGGTGTGTCTGAACGTCGTAATCGTACTTTACTAGATATGGTGCGATCTATGATGTCTCTTACTGATTTACCGCTATCGTTTTGGGGTTATGCTTTAGATACGGCCGCATTCACGTTAAATAGGGCACCATCAAAATCCATTGAGACGACGCCTCATGAACTGTGGTTTGGCAAGAAACCAAAGTTGTCATTTCTTAAAGTTTGGGGCTGCGATGCTTATGTGAAGAAACTTCAACCAGATAAGCTTGAACCCAAATCGGAGAAATGTGTCTTCATAGGATACCCAAAAGAGACTGTTGGGTACACCTTCTATCACAGATTTGAAGGCAAGATTTTCGTTGCAAAATTTGGATCCTTTCTAGAGAAGGAATTTCTCTCGAAAGAAGTGAGTGGGAGGAAAGTAGAACTTGATGAGGTAACGGTATCTGCTCCCTTATTGGAAAGTAGTTCATCACAGGAACCGGTTCATGTAACAACTACACCAATCAGTGAGGAAGCTAATGATATTGATCATGAAACTTCAGATCAAGTTTCTACTGAACCTCGTAGGTCTACCAGAGTAAGATCCGCACCAAAGTGGTACGGTAATCCTATTCTGGAAGTCATGTTACTTGACCATGATGAACCTACGAACTATGAGGAAGCGATGATGAGCCCAGATTCCAAAAAATGGCTAGAGGCCACGAAATCTGAGATGGGATCCATGTATGAGAACAAAGTATGGACTTTGGTTGACTTGCCCGATGATCGGCAAGCCATTGAGAATAAATGGATTTTTAAGAAGAAGACCGACGCTGATGGTAATGTAACTGACTATAAAGCTCGACTTGTTGCAAAAGGTTTTCGACAAGTTCAAGGGGTTGACTACGATGAGACTTTCTCACCCGTAGCAATGCTTAAGTCTGTCTGAATCATGTTAGCAATTGCTGCATTTTATGATTATGAAATTTGGCAAATGGATGTCAAAACTGCATTCTTGAATGGATTTCTAGAAGAAGAGTTGTATATGATGCAACCAGAGGGTTTTGTTGATCCAAAAGGAGCTAACAAAGTGTGCAAGCTCCAGCGATCCATTTATGGACTGGTGCAAGCATCTCGGAGTTGGAATAAACTCTTTGATAGTGTGATCAAAGCATATGGTTTTATACAGACTTTTGGAGAAGCCTGTATTTACAAGAAAGTGAGTGGGAGCTCTGTAGCATTTCTGATATTATATGTAGATGACATATTATTAATTGGAAATGATATAGAATTTCTGGATAGCATAAAGGGATACTTGAATAAAAGTTTTTCTATGAAAGACCTCGGTGAAGCTGCTTATATATTGGGCATCAAGATTTATAGAGATAGATCAAGACGCTTAATTGGACTTTCACAAAGCACATACCTTGATAAAGTTTTGAAAAAGTTCAAAATGGATCAGGCAAAGAAAGGGTTCTTGCCCATACTACAAGGTGTGAAGTTGAGTCAAACTCAATGCCCGACCACAGCAGAAGATAGAGAGAAAATGAAAGATGTTCCCTATGCTTCAGCCATAGGCTCTATCATGTATGAAATGCTGTGTACCAGACCTGACGTGTGCTTAGAAATAAGCTTAGCAGGAAGGTACCAAAGTAATCCAGGAGTGGATCACTGGACAGCGGTCAAGAACATCTTGAAATACCTGAAAAGGACTAAGGATATGTTTCTCGTATATGGAGGTGACAAAGAGCTAGTTGTAAATGGTTACGTCGATGCAAGCTTTGACACTGATCCGGACGATTCTAAATCGCAAACCGGATACGTGTTTTTATTAAACGGTGGAGCTGTAAGTTGGTGCAGTTCAAAACAAAGCATCGTGGCGGGATCTACATGTGAAGCGGAGTACATAGCTGCTTCGGAAGCAGCAAATGAAGGAGTATGGATGAAGGAGTTCATTTCCGATCTAGGTGTCATACCTAGTGCATCGGGACCAATGAAGATCTTCTTTGATAATACTGGTGCAATTGCCTTGGCAAAGGAATCCAGATTTCACAAGAGGACCAAGCACATCAAGAGACGCTTCAATTCCATCCGGGATCAAGTCGAGGTGGGAGACATAGAGATTTGCAAGATACATACGGATCTGAATGTTGCAGACCCATTGACTAAGCCTCTTCCACGAGCAAAACATGATCAGCACCAAGACTCCATGGGTGTTAGAATCATTACTGTGTAATCTAGATTATTGACTCTAGTGCAAGTGGGAGACTGAAGGAAATATGCCCTAGAGGCAATAATAAAGTTATTATTTATTTCCTCATATCGTGATAAATGTTTATTATTCATGCTAGAATTGTATTAACCGGAAACATGATACACGTGTGAATACATAGACAAACATATAGTCACTAGTATGCCTCTACTTGACTAGCTCATTAATCAAAGATGGTTATGTTTCCTAACCATAGACATGTGTTGTCATTTGATTAATGGGATCACATCATTAGGAGAATGATGTGATTGGCATGACCCATTCCGTTAGCCTAGCACTTGATCGTTTAGTATATTGCTATTGCTTTCTTCATGACTTATACATGTTCCTGTAACTATGAGATTATGCAACTCCCGTTTACCAGAGGAACACTTTGGGTGCTACCAAACGTCACAAGTAACTGGGTGATTATAAAGGAGTACTACAGGTGTCTCCAAAGGTACATGTTGGGTTGGCGTATTTCAAGATTAGGTTTTGTCACTCCGATTGTCGGAGAGGTATCTCTGGGCCCTCTCGGTAATGCACATCACTATAAGCCTTGCAAGCAATGTAGCTAATGAGTTAGTTACGGAATGATGCATTACGTAACGAGTAAAGAGACTTGCCGGTAACGAGATTGAACTAGGTATTGGATACCGACGATCGAATCTCGGGCAAGTAACATACCGATGACAAAGGGAACAACGTATGTTGTTATGCGGTTTGACCGATAAAGATCTTCGTAGAATATGTAGGAGACAATATGGGCATCCAGGTTCCGCTATTGGCTATTGACCGAGAATAGTTCTAAGTCATGTCTACATAGTTCTAGAACCCGTAGGGTCCGCACGCTTAACGTTACAATGACAGTTTTATTATGAGTTTATAAGTTTTGATGTACCGAAGTTTGTTCGGAGTCCCGGATGTGATCACGGACATGACGAGGAGTCTCGAAATGGTCGAGACATAAAGATTGATATATTGGAAGCCTATGTTTGGACATCGGAAGTGTTCTGGGTGAAATCGGCATTTTACCGGAGTACCGGGAGGTTACCGGAACCCCCCGATAACCTTATGGGCCTTAGTGGGCCTAGTGGAGGAAGAGGAGAAGGGGCCAAGGGGCAGTCGCGCGCCCCTCCCCCCCAAGTCCGAATAGGACAAGGAGGGGGGGCGGCGCCCCCCTTTCCTTTCCCCCCTCTCCTCCTTCCCCCCAAGTCCTAGTCCAACTAGGGAAGGGGGGGGGGGGGGAGTCCTACTCCCGGTGGGAGTAGGACTCCTCCGGCGCGCCTCCTCCTAGGGTCGGCCGCACCCCCTTGCTCCTTTATATACGGGGGCAGGGGGGCACCCTAGACACACAAGTTGATCTACGTGATCGTTCCTTAGCCGTGTGCGGTGCCCACCTCCACCATATTCCACCTCGGTCATATCATCGCGAAGCTTAGGCGAAGCCCTGCGCCGGTAGAACATCATCATCGTCACCACGCCGTCATGCTGACGAAACTCATCCCCGACACTTTGCTGGATCGGAGTCCGGGGATCGTCATCGAGCTCAACGTGTGCTGAACTCGGAGGTGCCGTACGTTCGGTACTTGGATCCGTCGAATCGTGAAGACGTACAACTACATCAACCGCGTTGTCATAACGCTTCCACTTACGGTCTATGAGGGTACGTGGACATTACTCTCCCCCTCGTTGCTATGCATCACCATGATCTTGCGTGTGCATAGGAAATTTTTTGAAATTACTATGTTCCCCAACAATGCAATGCTGGTTACAGGAGGCAAGAAGAAGAGATGCATCCATTGACGACGTCCACCTCCTCGACTCAGGGCGCCGGACCACCGAATGATGCCTAAGTAGCAGCGGCTTTCGTGGCCAGGTCGACGTGCTTCTGAACAATGGCATCCAACGATTCCAGTCGCTGGAAGAAGGCCAACATCTTTCTGTCCTCGCTTGCCTTGTAGTTGCCTATGTAGACAATTTCCTCGTACACGTGGATGTGCGTGTCGACGGTTTCTTGCATGGTGAGGCATTGCGCATTCGTCGTCATGACCTCCGGCACCCACAGGGCCACTAGGGCTTGAATGAGTTTGTCAGCATGGAGCCCGATGAGGGTGGCAGTCAATAAGGAGCCTGGGCACGCGGCTGGAGAAATATGGCAAGGTCGTCCGCGTGCTTCTTGACGGTGGCGAACTTGCGGATGGATTTGACCATCATGTCGTCCATGCGAGAGGTGAAGCCGGCGTCAGCGAGGGATACGATGCTGGAGGCCGCCAACAGTGTTTGGAAACGCTGCACGGTGCGGGGCCGCAGGCCGGCGCCTTGGATGATTTGGCACAACCGACTGCCGCTCGCGTCCATTGCCTCCATAGGTGCTTGTGGCTTCTGGTCACTTGGTCTTGGATTGGAGTGAGCAGTGTTGCGCAGAGACTTAGGAGTAGATGGATTGGAGTGGTGGGGCGCCTTTATACGAGAGTCCAAACTCTGTTGCATTCACATCGTGCTGGCTCTATTCTTCTTCTCCAATTAATTCCCTCTACATGTAATTGAGGATGCACATTGACCATTCAACGTCTCGGGAACCGCTACCCTCTCCCTCCTTGGCATTCAAGCACCTATGGAGGCGACTGCCACTCGCGTCGTCTATGGCGTGTCAGGAGACATTCCCGTTGGCGACGAGGTGCCAATGGTGACTTCGTAAATTTCAAGATGATATGTCGGCTTAGTCTTTCGGATGTGCTCATAGGGGTAGGTTGTGTGTGTGTGTGTGTGTGCGTTCATAGGGGTGAGTGTATGCGCGTGTATATGAGCACTTGCGTCTGTACTATGTCAATAAAAAACATAAATGCGTGTCAAAAAGAGACTAGTCAGTATACTCAATATTGTGCACCTCGGAGAGGAAAATGAGAGAACTACGTATTTATTTACGGTGCAGATTCACTCATTTTGCTCCATACGTACTCCGTCTCGGTGTAGTCTAGTCACTTGTTGAAATCTCTAGAAAGGCAAATACTCCTTTCTGGTTTAGAGGGCTATACTAGAAAGTACGTACTACAATAGTGGGCTCACATAGCAATTTTGTCTCATGTAAGAGCATGGCTATATGCATGTTCCAATGTTTGCAACTGCCACGTTCGGGTTGCGCTTGGCTCCTCGCCTCTTCGAGAAGACGAACAATGATGTTACTACTACCGCTTCTACAGTGTCGAATCCACTGCTGCATGTCTGTCCAGTGCGAGCAGGAGGGATAGCTTGTTGTACTACTATATAAGCAAAAGCCAGTCCTCGTCTGCGAGCAACCACGCGCATGGGCGAGGGAGAAGGCGTGTAGTGGTAAAATCAAGCTTCTCCTCATTGTACGAGTTGACGCGACACATCATAGCACTGGCCCCACATGCTTGCCTCTAAACTTGGCTGAAAGACCCGCAGTGTACTATATATTTGCTGCAACCTCTAACATTTACCCACCACAAATTAAAATATATATTCCTGTCTTGACCAGATGAGCGTGCAAACTACAATCACCAGGATGACAGGTAGGGCCAGAAGACTATTTTAATTTAAAAAAAACTTTGAGATGGCCACATAGCATGGAGCCGACCCAGCGATTTGAAGCTTACAGGAACAGTACACGCTATCTTAGACTACTCTACACATGAAACTGCCACACGAGCGTCCGGGATGCGCTTGCCTCTCCGCCTCTTCGGGAAGTCGAACAATGATGGAGTACTACTGCACTGGAGGAGTACTACAGTACGCTTCTGGCCATCTGACACCGATTGAAGTGTTGCATGTCCATCGCGTGCGGGAGGGAAAGCGTGTAGAGAAAGCTTCTCCTAGTCATGCCAGCCACCACGCTCATGGGTGAGGGAGGGACGCTCCTGCCTTTGTGTGTATGACAGGTGGGCCCAACAGGTGGGCGGCCAACCTGTCATACAACCAAAGGCAGGTGCAGTTAAGTCCGCGAGGGAGAGGATAATCAAACTTCTCGTTGATGTATGAGTTGATGCGACACATTAAAGCACTGCACTCGATATATTTCAATAATTTGCGTTTACTGATGCATTAATTACAACGCATGCATGCATGCCGTGACTCTCCTTTTGATACTTGCATGTGTTGATTTTAATGCACCTTGAAGTACTATAAATATGTGATGGTAAATCTTTGTAAGTAATGCCCCGGCCTAAAGCGAGAGATGGTTGTGCACGAGGAGGGCGAGATCATGCAGACGGAACAGGACCCGACGATGGAGCTCTCTAAGGTCTTGATGGACCTCACCGTGCTCCACTGCCCCTTGTGCCTCCTCCCCTTGACGCCTCCAGTGTATGAGGTTCAAATACACCTCGTCCGTTCGGCTGATTGAGCAAGGTGCAGGTTTCTTGAATGATGTGTTGTTCAATTGATTTCTGCAGTGCATGGGAGGGCACCTGACCTGCACGGACTGCCGCGTCGAGCGATTCAGGAACCGGCGGCAGTGCCAGAAGTGCAAGCGCGGCGGTGGCTTCGACGTGCGGAACACGGCGGTGGACGCCGTCCTTTCGTCGGTGAGGTGGAGTGCCCGCATGAAGGTTGTGGGCTCTATGTCACTTACCACAAGCTCGCCGATCACCAGAGCGTGTGTCCGCTCGCGCCCTGCAAATGCCCCGTGCCTGTCTGCAGCTAAGAAGGCCTGCCGCTGGTGCTCTACCACCACATCAGCACCGCACATCCCATGCCCATGCACAGGATCCAGTACGGCAAGGTGCTCCAGCTGCAAGTGCCACTGTCGGAGCCACGGCTCTTCCTGTTCGTGGAGGAGGACGGCCGTGCGTTTTTCTTGGTCGGCGGTGTGCTCAACCTCGGCGTGCCTATTGCCGTGTCGGTCGTCTGCATCAGAGCAGGGGCGTCCCCACTGCCGCGCTATGTGGGGAAGCTATGGGAGAACGGCCCGCTGGGGGAGCCCAAAGGCATGACCGACACCGTCAATGTGGAAATGGAGGTGACGAGCAGCAAGGATCCAGGCAACATCGCCATGCAGGAGCTGACCTTCTTCATAGTTCCGCCCAAGCTGCTGGCCGGGGCTAAGCTGGTGTCCCTCCACATTCAGCTTGACAAGCTCAAGTACTAAATGTTTCTACAGTGCCTTCTGTTTATCTTAGTAATATGCCAACATAGGGATTAGCTCGGTCTACTTTAGCTTAATAAATGGTGGGTTTTGATGGCGATGTAGCAATTACTTTGACATCATATCAGTAATTTCAAACAGTCGAACGGATATTTTGTGTCTGTTGGATATAAAGTTCCTTTGGGTAAGAAGTACTACTTGTCATCAAAATGGATAAAAGGATATGTATGTAGACGTATTTTCGTTCTAGATACGTCCCTTTTTATCCATTTTGATGACAATTACTCCCTCCGTTCCACAATACATGCCTTCCATTTGTCAAAATATAGATGTATCTAGACATGTTTTAGTATATAGGTACATCCATTTTTGAACAAATGGAAGTCATGTACTCCCTTATTTTGGAATTACTCGTCTAAGAAATGAATGTATCTAGATGTATTTTAGTTGTAGATACATCCATTTTTGTGACAAGTAATTCCGAACGGAGGGAGTAGCATTTTGGAACGAAGGGAGTATTTGCTTGTTTGTTCACGAAGTGTTTCATACTTGTGCGAGTTGACGCGACACATCAAAGTAGTACTACTACAAGTAGTACTCCCTCCGACCCTGATTTCTCTGCGCATAAGTCGAGGCGCAGATACCAAGCAGGGCCTAGTTGTGTTGTACAACTCACTGGAATGCGCACCAGGCAGACGAAGCTCGTGTTGTGTTGGTGCCGTGTGCGGCCCGCACATTAACCAAAATCTCGCGCCTCCAACTGCCTCTGTGTTTTAAACTTCTCAATCTCAAGGCCAAGGAGCAAGGTGAATCCTATGATAGAGCCAATCAGATGGTTAAGAACACTACAATTTGTAGCTACAGATGCGTGTGTGACTCCCAGATGCAGAGGCCGGGGGTCATCATCCTCCTTTTCGAGAAAAAACAGATGCGTGTGTGATAGGACGAGTGCGTGCGTGCACCTCTTCTCTTCCTGTATAACGTACTAAACTCAGAGTACAAGTGTATGTGGGTGGCATCGACCTAGGGAGCTAGATATGGTGCGTGCGAGAAGTCCCGAGAGATAGGTTTAATGCGTCTGAAAAATACTAACCTATAGCTCGCCACACGGCTATTCCCATCGAACGCCCCAATAACCGTAAGATATGTATCCGATGGTGCCAGTTATTGGACATACACCGCAGTAGAAAAAGAACTACCATGCCATATGCTACACCACGGCCGAGAACTGTGCCCACGTTATGCCATCCAGGAATAGTGCCGCACTTCGAAAATAGAACCGTCAATACATTTTGAGCTTGCGTCTCGTCACATTGCAAATTACTACTACTACCACGCTATATTGAATTGCAAACCTGTTCACACCCATCACAACCTACATGGTTTCCCACTTAGGAGCATATTAGTACTCGGTTATAAATACTACTATGCCAAGATGACTGCACATTCCTCCTCAACTAATCATCCACAAAAGCAAACAAGTCATTCAACATCCTTCCCTTGTGTGTGCCATGGCCAGCATGAGTTCTGGGTCGAGAGATACCACCAGGGAGAGGCAGGCATGGAAGCGGAAGCACGAGAGATGTCCCAACTCGCCGCGAAAGCAGCCGACATGTCCCGCCGCATGGAAGTACCAACACAGAGGTCCTGCCGCGCCGCCAAAACAGCATGGAGGTCCCGCCGCACCGTCGATGCAGCAGACTGGTCCGACCGCGCCGCAGAAGAAGCATAGATGTCCCGCCGCACCGCGAATGTAGCAGAGATGTCCCACCGTGCCTTGGCGGCCTTGGAAAATTTCTCGCGGGAAGGCGGCGACTCTTACAGGCACATACATGTGATCGTCCATAGCCAGATGGATCAGATCTCCGGCTGGGCGAGGTTGCAGGACGACATGAAAGCCTCGTTTGAACAGGCTACTGGCGTCATCCGGCAACTAAGGGAGGGCAATGAGAGGCTCCAGGACGAGCGTGACCTGCTGAGGGTGAAGATCGTCTGAAATGTAGACCAGCAGGAGGAGACCAGTGCCTTGTTGAAGAGGACCGGCGTCATCGTTAAGAAACTTATGGAAGATAATGTCATGCTCCGCATCGAGCGCCAAAGGCTGGTGGAGGAATCTGTGGATGCTCTCAAGCAACATCTTGAGGACACGAAAGAGCTCATCATCGCTGGCTGCGGAGACTAGTTCCCGCGGCCTGCAGCAACGCATCAAGAAAGTAGAGATCAGCAAGCTAGATCCTTATCTTCCTTCTTTTACCCTTGTGTATTTCGTACGTAGCCGCATGTGGCTTTTTTAATTATCTTCCTAATCATGTAAGACAATTATTATTCACTGTCGTCGTCCTTATATATTTAGTAGTCTTGCTATAAGTCGCAGTAGATGCTATATAGGTCCGTCGGATCTTACATCAAGATCTGTGGTTTTAGATTTTTCTTTTTTCTCTCTTAAATCTTAGTTGAGTGAGACATAGCCACGCCATTAATGGAGACCTTGGGAGAGAGGTGGACGACAGATGGAGGTCAAAGGGCTCTCCTCCCGATAAGCACGCGCATGGGTCTGATCGCACGCCTCTCATACTCAAATAGCTACCCTGCATAGCGCATCCTAGCTAATAAAAAAGGGACGCATGGTGGCACATAAATGGTAGTAAATAGAATGCCCACGGTTTCAATAATACTTGTGTTTCCAATTGTAACGTGACATCATTTGTTCCAAAATGACTTTGTTGATTGTTAATGTGTGCGCCTCCGCTAATCGGACTACAAAATTACCACAGCATGTTGGTGCCATGTCATGGCACCAAGCCAAGTTTCATTATTTTCATGCGTGTTTTGGATTTACAGGAATTAAAAAACTAAGTTTCTCAATGTTTCCAGCCTCGCCACGATGCCCAGAATTTTGAATTTCATTCCCATTTCTTGCATGGAACCTAGAAATTTACCCGAGGACACACATGTGATTTTTCAACCAACTTTGGTGCACTGGAGCATGTGCTTATATTTCAAATTTGAATTATGCACACAAAGGTGACACGTTCCTTCTCAGAACCACGAGCCTTCTTGAGAGAAGCTCCGGTTTGCAAGAAGCTTATACCAAAATTTGTTCCTATTCGGACAATTTTTTTTACCACAGCATGGTACTACCATGACATGACACCACGCCAAGTTTCATGATTTTCAGACTTGTTTTGGATTTACAAGAATTTTAAAACCAAGTTTCTCAATGTTCTCGGCCAAGCCACGATGCCCAGATGTTTGAATTTTATTCCCATTTCTTCATGGGACCTAGAAATTCACCCGAGGACACAGATGTGATTTTTCAACCAACTTTGGTGCACGGGAGCTTGTGCTTGTAGTTCAAATTTGAATTATGCACATTAAATGACCAGAAACTCGATTAATGTATAAAAAAGGCCAAACAAACCCGGAATAATTCCAAAATTAAACAGGGAACTCATGTAGTTCTATGTTGCCTTTGTAAAGAAACTCAAGGGGGGACAAGGTATATCGTTTCGCACTCAAAGGTGGCACGTTCCTCTCAGAACCACGAGCCTTCTTGAGAGAAGCTTCGGTTTGCAAGAAGCTTATACCAAAATATGTTCCTATTCGGCCAATTCTTTTACCACAACATGGTAGTACCATGACATGACACCATGCCAAGTTTCATGATTTTCAGACATGTTTTGGATTTACAAGAATTTTAAAACCATGTTTCTCAATGTGATTTTTCAGCCAACTTTGGTGCACCGGAGCATGTGCCTACAGTTCAAATTTGGATTATGCACATTAAAAGTCCAGAAACTCAATTAATGTATAAAAATGCCAAACGAAGCCGAAATAATTCCAAAATTTAATAGGGCACTCATATAGTTATATGTTGCCTCTGTAAAGAAAATCAGGGGGAGGGAGCGCATATCGTTTCGCACACAAAGGTGACACGTTCCCTCTCGGAACCACAAGGCTTGTTGAGAGAATCTCTGATTTTGCAAGAAGCTTATACCAAAACTTGTCCCAATTCAGCCAAAAATTATACATATGAAAATAGGGTTTAGATTATCCCAAACATCTCGCTACCTAGACCAATAATGTACTATGATTTTAGTTCAACATAAAATGGATACAGATATTTGAATTGGAGATTGTATGGTACATGTAGTTCATAGTGAAATATGATTACTGCTATATGCATGTTTTTGATTATCAAGATAATATTTAAATTATTGTTTAACTTGACAACAATTGTATTCAAATAAGGAAATTGATTCAAATTTAGTCCATAAGGTAGACGACAATATATATGTTCACATGGTGGAGTAAAATGTTCATATATGCATGATGGAAGATCAAAATGTATAACTACATCAATTATAAACCGCAAGGTCACCTAAGGATATATTCGAATTCAACATAACGGGGATTCAAAAATTGAAATTCAAGATCCTGGCATTTGTAATCATATAAAAAGGGACATTACTCTTTCTTTTGGTGGTAATTGATTTGTTTTCTGTTGTTGTTGAGGGAAGTGCGAATCAATTTGGTACTGTACAGGGTAATCTTGTTCTCCCGAATTTTTTTACATTTTTCTTGTAGTTTTTTCAATGGCATCTATAGCAATATAGTTAAAGGGGACATGACTCTCTTGTGTCTTGTATGAATTGTTTTTTTACATGTTAAGTTTGTTCTGCCGAACAAGGAATCCGCACCTTGTTATCCCGAAATTTTCAAGCTCGAGTATCTTTTGCCTCATCTGCTTTGGAACTCTCGCCTCTTCAACCCGCGTCGCGCCTTGTTATCCCAAAATTTTGACACGCGCAGAAACTCTCTCCTCATCCGAAATCAGTCCCGCAGCCCAGACACGCCAAATCCCCCTTCTACCCCTTAGCCGGAAATGAAGCTACACGTCGCGGTGTCAAAACCAGTGGGGGTATGCTGGTAACTTACCCTACATTTCAGACAAGTGCGTCCCTAGCCATGGCTCCCCCTCCCTTCCCCTTCGCCCCCATTCGTACACCAAGGCCGCCAAAACCCGCGAAACCCCACGCTCCTCCATCGGCCTCCTAACCGGCGCCCAGTCGGAGACTCTTCCCCGACTACATCGTCCACCGCAACAGCTCGCCGTCCCTCATCCACCGCACCGGATGAGGATCCGTCATCTATCTCATCATCCCGTCAGATCAGCCACCCCGTCCTCCACCTCCAAAGAGCTGCCTCGACATTCACCTCATCTATCGCGCCACCTCAATCCCGACAGTGCCATCTTGACCTGCCCCACCGGAACCGCAGCACCCTCACCAATTCCTTCGATGAAGCCGAAGCCAACTCAGCGCCACCAAGGAGGTTCTGCACTCACCACTGCATTTTATCTTTTATTATATCTCACGGTGCTGCCGGTGCTCGATACGGAGCAGCCATGGTGGGTCTCCATCGACGGCGCCATTGCCGGCCACATCACCCATGGCGTCTCTCCCCCATGTCGTTGCTTCCTCGGCAATGACTTCCACACCGGCCTAGCTGCAGCTGCTCTGGCTCTCGCTCGCGCTGCGGCTTTGTTCTTGCTGTCGGTCGTGCTGCTGCACTGCTCTTGCTTTCGTTTGTGATGCTGCTCTGCTCTACTATTACTGTCGGTCGCGCTGCTGCTCCGCTCTTGCTCTAGTTCGTGTTGCTGCTCTGCTCTTGCTCTCGCTCGCGCTGCTACTGCTGCACGACCTCCGACAGCTACAAGAGTTACTACTTTAGCACTCACTCATGGTGCTACTGCACGACTTGCTCTCTGCTAGTGTGTTCCTTGCTCGAGCGTCTGCTGATTTCGATCATTACTTCTCTGCTACTGGTGCTCGAACGCCCTAAGCATATATTGCAATGCTCTGCTACCAGTTCAATCAGTTTCAACAGTAAAATTCAGTTTCGACTGTTGATACGTCTCTGTCGTATCTATAATTTTTGATTGTTCCATGCCAACATTATTCAACTTTCATATACTTTTGGCAACTTCTTATACTATTTTTGGGACTAACATATTGATCTAGTACCCAGTGCCAGTTCCTGTCTGTTGCATGTTTTATGTTTCACAGAAAACCCATATCAAACGGAGTCCAAACGGAATAAACACGGATGAAGATTTTTTTTGGAATATTTATGAATTTTGGGAAGAAGAATCAACGCGAGACGATGCCCGAGGAGGCCACGAGGCAGGGGGCGCGCCCTAGGGAGTCAGGCGCTCCCTGGGACCTTGTGGCCCCCCGTAAGGCGGTTGGTGCCCTTCTGTCGCCGCAAGAAAGCCAATATCCGGATAGAAATCGTGTCCAAAGGACAACCCAATCGGAGTTACGGATCTCCGGGAATATAAGAAACAGTGAAAGGGCAGAATCAGGAACGCAAAAACAGAGAAAGACAGAGAGACAAATCCAATGTCGGAGGGGCTCTCGCCCCTCGCATGCCATGGAGACCGTGGACCAGAGGGGAAACTCTTCTCCCATCTAGGGAGAAGGTCAAGGAAGAAGAAGAAGAAGAAGGGGGGCTCTCTCCCCCTCACTTCCAGTGGCGCCGGAACGCCGCCGGGGGCCATCATCATCACCGCGATCTACACCAACACCTCTGTCGTATCTATAATTTTTGATTGTTCCATGCCAATATTCTTCAACTTTCATATACTTTTGGCAACTTTTTATACTATTTTTGGGACTAACATATTGATCTAGTGCCCAGTGCCAGTTCCTGTCTGTTGCATGTTTTATGTTTCGCAGAAAACCAATATAAAACGGAATCCAAACGGGATACAAACGGAAGGAGAATTATTTTGGAATATTTGGGATTTTCTGGAGGAAGAATCAACGCGAAAACGGTGTCCGAGGTCGCCACGAGACAGGGGGGCGCGTCCCAGGGAGACAGGCGCACCCTGGACTCTCCTGGGCCCCCCGTAAGGCGGTTGATGCCCTTCTTTTTCCGCAAGAAAGCTAATTTTATGATAAAAATTTGGGCGAAAGATTCACCCCAATCGGAGTTAGGGATCTCCGGATATTAAAGAAACGGTCAAGGGGTAGAATCTGGGAGCGCAGAACCAGAGAGATAGATCCAATCTCGGAGGGGCTCTCGCCCCTCCCAAGCCATGGGAGCCAAGGACCAGAGGGGAAACCCTTCTCCCATTTAGGGAGGAGGTCAAGGAAGAAGAAGAAGAAGGGGCCCTCTCTCCCCCTTGCTTTCGGTGGCGCCGGAGCGCTGCCGGGGGCCATCATCATCACCGCGATCTTCACCAACACTGCCGTCATCTTCACCAACATCTCCATCACCTTCCCCCATCTATATTCAGAGGTCCACTCTCCTGCAACCTACTGTACCCTCTACTTGAGCATGGTGCTTTATGCTTCATATTAATATCCAATGATGTGTTGCCATCCTATGATGTCTGAGTAGATTTTCGTTGTCCTATCGGTAATTGATGAATTGCTATGATTGGTTTAATTTGCTTGTGGTTATGTTGTTGTCCTTTGGTGCCCATCATATGAGCACACGCGTGGATCACACCATAGGGTTAGTTGTATGTTGATAGGACTATGTATTGGAGTGCAAGAGTGATAGAAGCTTCAACCTAGCATAGAAATTGATGCATACGGGATTGAAGGGGGACCAATATATCTTAATGCTATAGTTGGGTTTTACCTTAATGAACATTAGTAGTTGCGGATGCTTGCTAATAGTTCCAATCATAAGTGCATAGAATTCCAAGTCAGGGATGACATGCTAGCAGTGGCCTCTCCCACATAAAACTTGCTATCGGTCTAGTAAAGTAGTCAATTGCTTAGGGCCAATTTTACAACTCCTACCACCACTTTTCCACACTCGCTATACTAAATTTATTTTTCTTTATCTAAATAGCCCCTAGTTTATATTTACATGCTCTTTATATTCTTGCAAACCTATGCAACAACACCTACAAAGTACTTCTAGTTTCATACTTGTTTTAGGTAAAGCGAATATTAAGCGTGTGTAGAGTTGTATCGGTGGTCGATAGAACTTGAGGGAATATTTGTTCTACCTTTAGCTCCTCATTGGGTTCGACACTCTTACTATCGAAAGAGGCTATAATTGCTCCCCTATACTTGTGGGTTATCAAGACCTTTTTCTGGCGCCGTTGCCGGGGAGCAATAGCGTGGGGTGAATATTCTCGTGTGTGCTTGTTGGCTTTATCACTAAGTAATTTTATTTGTTGTTCTAAGTTGTTCTCTATCTTTCATTATGGATATGGAACACGAAATACCAGAAAAATTAGGTTTACTTGCTCCTCATGGAGATGGGGATCCTCCTAAAACCCTCGATGCTCATTATGTGAAAGAAATTATGTACTACTTTGATAATCCTGATAAAACCCCATTCAATTATGTTATGGGAGACACGTTGGATCAACGTGAATACTTTAGGGATTATCACTTGACACAAAAAGGGAAACTATTATGGATTAAATTTATATGTTGTATTGGCATGCTAGGCAACTATGCTTGAGATATGATTATACCTGTTGATCTAGGATGAAGGCTTCACACCTTCCCTTTTCATGCAAATTTAATGATAATGAAACCTTAGCTTCTTATGCTAATGGTATATATGATTACTATGATGTGGAACAAATAGAAGAATTCGTTGCTTTTATGGGTGCTTATGAAATTGAATCCTTGTTTAAAGAGTGAAAATCTTGATGATGCTGTTTACAGACCTGAAAAATTTGCTATACTTAAATATTGTTATGAGAATTATGAATACAATTCTGATATTGATGCATTTATTGAGAAAGTCTCCACTGTCCAAGAAGAGACTAATATTTTGCAGGAAACTATGGAAGAGGAAATTACTAAAACTGTGAGTTCATTAGATGAAAAAGATGAGGAGGAGAGCGAAGAACAAAAGGAGGAAGAGAGGATTGATCACCCGTTGTCGGTGTCAAAACCGGCGGATCTCGGGTAGGGGGTCCCGAAATGTGCGTCTAAGGCTAATGGTAACATGAGGCGGGGGACACAATGTTTACCCAGGTTCGGGCCCTCTCTATGGAGGTAATACCCTACTTCCTGCTTGATTGATCTTGATGATATGAGTATTACAAGAGTTGATCTACCACGAGATCGTAATGGCTAACCCTAGAAGCTAGCCTATGATTATGATTGTTGTTGTCCTACGGACTAAACCCTCCGGTTTATATAGACGCCGGAGGGGGCTAGGGTTACACAAGGTCGGTTACAGAGAAGGGAATCTACATATCCGAATCACAAAGCTTGCCTTCCACGCAAAGCCGAGTCCCACCCGGACATGGGACGAAGTCTTCTATATTGTATCTTCACAGCCCAACAGTCCAGCACATGCATATAATCCGGCCGTCCGAGGACCCCTTAATCCAGGACTCTCTCAGTAGCCCCTTACCCAGGCTTCAATGACGATGAGTCCAGCGTGCAGATTGTCTTCGACATTGCTAGGCGCGTTCCTTCTACGAATACTCCAAAGTAGATCTTGAATACCAGAATAGTGTCCGGCTCTGCAAAACAAATTCCACATACCACTGTAGAGAGTATAACATCCCACAAGTTCAATTTGCTGACAACTTTTTCATAGCATGACATCACACCACAACCCGGTCTTTATTCGAACCGTTTTAGCCTGCCCTCCTGTATTTCAAGGTGCGGCTTTATTGGCATGTTTTCTCAAAGCATAGATCATGTCCCCTTATCACGGGATTCTCATCAGTGCGGGTATGGGTAACCCAACCATGCTATTAGCATGGCGCTTGGGGAATAAGCGAGTTTTAGGGCGAGTGGGGAGGCGCATGATTTCTACTGCCTTCAAAGGGATAATGATTCCCCCTTTTCACCCACGCCTTCTCTTCTGCTTCCCCATTCTCGAGCTCCAACACCCAAGCTCTCATCTCTTCTGCCTAGAGAGCACTCCGACCATGTTCGGATCTGGAGCGCAAGGCAAGTGGATGGCCTCCTCCGTCAACACTACAAAAAAACACTTTCGTGATGATACATGTTTGTCACAGTAGGTCACATTTTTTGTCATGCATGTACATCCATGACGATTTTATGACAGAATCAAGATAGTCATACCTGTGCTGTCGTAGAAGTGTTCCATGACATTACCAAAATTATCAGCATGGAAGTGTCCAGTTCCATGACAATAAATCGCGCGTCACAGAAGTGCTTTCGTCAAGGGTGACCGACGCATGGCATCCACCGTAACGGAACACCGTTAAGCTATCAGGTTGGGTTTTGGATCCGATAACCCATTAACAGCCTGGACCAATGGGAAATTTCCATGTGTAAGATTCTGATTGGCCGGAGGGAACACCGGTCAACTTGTCAGTGGGCCAGATGTCGCCCGTCCATTGGAGGAGACATGTCTATGATACGTCGACACGTGGCTGGGCCCAACAGAGGCCCATATAGGTTAAAAAGGTCGGCCCAGTCAAAGGCCCATAGTACTTAATCAGGTACTAGTGGGCTAGCCCAATAATGGCCTGCTTAATAAAGGCCCATTTACGGCCCAAAGCCACATCTGGCGCGTTAACTGTTCGCCCAATATTTGGGCCCATTTACGGCCCAAAGCCAGATCTATCCCATTAATTGTTCACCAAATATTTGGGCCTAACTACAACCCAGTGACTTTTGGCCTGTTAGAGACCCGATGTAGACATGGGCCCATTTTAGCCAGGTTTGACTTTCGGCCTGGGAATGGCCCGTGCTGCCCATGGGCCATATATGGTCCGATGGGACATCGGGCCCACTAACGGCCCGTGCTAAAGGTGGCAACAGTTAAGACCAACGTGACTTTGGGCCTGTTAAATGCCTGACGCATAATTCGGCCCGTTGATGCTTGTACTAAGCTTTCGGCCTCTTAAAGGCCCATGATATCAGTGGGCAACTAAGGCCCGAGATATGTTTCAGCCTGGTAATGGCCCGTGAGCTAACTGGGCCCAAAACGGCCCAGTCTACATTTCAGCCCGCTGAAGGCCCGTCGACGACTAGTGAAAATTGAGGCCCAACATGCATTTCGGCCTCCTAAAGGCCCGTGGTTTCATCTGGGTCGTAATAGGCCAGTGCAATATTCAACCTGTTAATGGCCCAACGCTACCTGGGCCAAACTAAGCGCTGGGTCGACAAAAGGCCCAACTAAAATATAGGCCGGAGTAAGTTGTTGGCCTGGCACAATGTGTGAAGGCCCTAACCATTCGGGCCTAAGAAAGACGTAGGCCGGTCCAATTGTGGCCCGCTTAAAACCTGGCCCGTTAGAGTCGAATGTTTCGGCCCGGTCGACTACATCTGATTTTCTTTTCAGATAGTGAATGATGGCAGTAACTAGTAGGAATTAAGAACAAACCTACTCTATACAATAAAGAAATTATGGCATAGTAACTAAGAATAAACCTACACTATACAATAAAGGATTTAAGGTATATTACATCCACTGGGCATCGAAGTTCGCCACCAGTGATCATAAAGCGCAACGAAGAAGCAGATTACAAAAACTGGGCACCATTGCAGCGTAACAAAATAATACTGAACCAAGACCACTTCCAAGATAGTCCAACAAAGGTTAGCCTTGCAGGGGAACTGCTGCGCAAGCTGCTGAGAAAGGCTGTGAGACCGGCCTAGCATGTTGGTCATAGCTTCCAAGTGTAGCTGCTTAGCGATGAGGTTCTCATTGGTGTTCTCCGGAATCTTTCTTAGAGATAGGACTTCAAGTCGAAGTTGAGTTGCAGAATGCCTTTCTGCTAGAACTTGGGGCTGAAGAAGTCGAACTGATTCAGACAATGAATTCTGTGAGCTTGTCTGACTGCTAGTCTCAAGTAACTTGAACACTGCATCAACACAAGACTTTGGGGTTGTCTCGCTATCTTCAAGATGTTTTGCCTTCTTTGCTGCAACATATGTTGGGTTTGTCCCACAGCCTTCAGCAGACTTGTGCATACCATCAGGCATATCACCCTGAAACAAAGCAGGGAGATGACAGGTTTTGCACGTGTATAAACAAAGATGATAATTGTGCTGTCAATTCCATCCAATTTCAAATTAGAAAATAAAGAGTAAGTTCAAAATATCAATAGCATAATTTGGCATTGTTCATAATGCGGGGAGCTTCACCACACTACTGGATTACCATGTCAACATAACAAGCATAGATGAAGGGCCAAGAAAATCAATGTATCTATTTTGGTTAATGTGCATGGCATGTTGTTCATATCATCAGCCACATCAGTAAGATAAAACAGGAGATGACAAGGTGCAAGTGTGGGCTGCTTCACCACACACTGGATTATAGATCCACATAAACAAGCATACATATAGGGAGTACTTAGTAATGTGCATGGTATGAATAAGGAATTTGGTTTTACAAGTAAAAGTTAGAACTTACGGTTCTTGCGAACATGCATTTTGGTATAAACAACAAACTAAACAGCAGTAAACGATAGGGAGTATGAGCAAATTAAACAGCAGTTGAGGATAAAGGCTTTAGAAGGACTGACTTACATTAACAGATAACACCAGCTTTATAATGCCCTTCTCCATGTCAAGGGAAGGATAACTCAAGAATTTCAGCACATAATCTTCTTCATAAGCATTGCCTATACTCTACATTTTGTAGAGAGTAATTATAGATATGATAATACTGTTAGGGATAGAGGATAATGAAGATAAGATGCAGATTGATGCTACATAATCAACTACCGATACCTGGAAGTAAAAGCGTTACATGAGAAAATTACTGACAAGAGCAATGGGCTACACTTCTGCACTAGCATTGTCTGTGTATTCTACTTGTTGGTATGATTAAATATAGATCTGATCTTTTTTAGTAAATGGTGGGGTGGGAGATAAGATGCAAAATGCTACACAATGAACCAATCCCTCTTCCCATAATACAATAGTGTTTCGAACACTGGTGTACTGTACAAAACATTCTTATATTATGGGACGGAGGGAGTAGTTGTTAATGTAAGTAAAGTGATAGACCACGTTCAGTCCTTACAAGAGGACTGCAGAGCTAAACCTCTTCAAAAGCATTGGGTTGATTCTAAATTTATGTAAGAGTCCATACGGATCTTATAATGTCCACCAAATGGACGATTACGAGGCTAACATGTGCAGTGATGCTACATAATCAAACAGCTATGAAAGTAAGTATGGTCATACAGGGCAAGAGGTACTCACAAGAGCAATGCATTATGCAGTATAGTTGCGAGATTCTGTGGTCCCTTGAGAACGAATTTTCTTCTGCTAATAGTTTTCATACAAGTGAGACATTAAGGCAAATGCAGAAATGTAGTTCAAATTGTGATGTGATAACATAGACAGTACCTTACGCTGCAGCCGAGATCAATATGTAAAGAGATTATTCCAGTCACCGTCGGATAAATGGAGCACCAGAGACTTTATAGAAATTTCATTCAGAGGCTTGCCATTGAAGTGTGCTTGCCTCAGGTAGGAATGATACTTCATCAACAAGTGCTTGAAAAGCACAACCAACCCTTGCTCGTCTTCACAATCCAGTTTGCTCCTCGCCTGTTTAAAAGAATGAAATCTTGTGTCTTCTATCAGCAAAAACATATGCAATAATGACCATGAATAACATTAGTACATTACTTACGCATAAGTTGCGGAGGAAGACTGGAAATTGTTCTGTGTCTGCGGTATAATCTTTCCATGAAGGAAAGATGCGCACAAAGTTCCTCACAACAACATAAGCTTAGTCTTCTAAACTAGGAAGAAATGGAACAACGGTCCTATTTGCTGCAATTGGGGCTCTCTCTGGTTCGAAAAGGGATTTGACAACTGGATTTGGTGTACTCTTTGCTGGAATGGGGGTTTTGCATCGTAGAGCTGGTGCTATGTCAACTGGCATAATCATATTGTTTGCTGCAGTTGGGGTCTGCTGAGTTGGGGCATCAGAAATAACCAGTGTAGTAGGGCTAGAGTCTGCTAGAGTTGGGGTGTTTTGTGGGTCATGTGATATTGCAACTACACCTATTGGGCTATTTGATTTATCAGGTACCACTACCTTTTCCAAATACTTTGCTTGTGCTCCTCCACGATCAGCAATCGCCCTCTTCCTTTTGAATGTTTGATACACAAGAACAACATTTGAATGGATAAATATGGTATGATGACAGATGGAATATGTACTAAAAATGGATAGACGGGGTGTATTCACATACATGGTGTGTAAACTAAGCTAATGGCAGTTCAACAAAGTAGAAGCAATGCAAAGCATCAGTTGCTAGATATGTGCGACCAATGTAACCTTGGAAAGTTAGAGCAAGCACCTTGATGGGTGAATAAGATAGGGCGTCTTCCTCTGACTCCTCCACTAGGGAGCTACATTGACTTAGGTCTCCCTCTAGCTCAAAATCACTGTTAGGATCATATTCTGAGCATGAATCTGTAGGTGGAGAGCGTTTGCATTGAATTGCATCCAGACTTGATTTCAGTCCCTTAATGCCAAGTTTGACAGCCATGGCATTGTTCTACTTTATTCTTTTCATGCGCGCAAGCTCATAATCATTATGATGCTGTTCAAAATCTGGGATTCATGAAAACATAAAAAGTAGTCAGATTATCTATGGAATGCATTGCAGATTCAACTCGAAGAGTGTCTCGCTATAAACCCCTGCATATGCAAAGTTCACCCCCAACCATGCTGACCAGACCACACACAGAAATACAAACCCCTTATGTCTCTATAACAGGCAGACACACATTTCAAAACTGAAGTAGGAACACTAGAATCATATGAAATTCGTATTGGAACAAATAAACTAAGGAATTATGAGTGTCATAATGTTTAGCTTCAAGGGTGGAGTGTTGGTAGTGCGACACAAAGCAAGTAGGCAGATTGTATTCCATGTAAAAGATCGAAGCCTATGTAAAAGCTGGAAATGACACTTTCTTTCTATACAATGCAGTGTTCGTTGCCCACACATGATGGAAGAGATCACATAGAGAAATACTATTCACTCATGTCTATGGTTCCAGTATTTAGCAACAGGGTGGTCCACCCTAAAAGAATATTGACAACAAATATGACAAGGCAAGCATAGATGTAGTGAAGCAATCATTTACTTGTGAGCTTACTAGGACAAGTATGCAGAATTGTAACTGTAGTAAGAGACCGTCCAAAATCTGAATGAAGAAGTTTGTCCAGCACTTATTGATTGCAACTAATCCACGTGAACAATTGGATATTATATCGAATGAGTAAGAAAGACAAGTAAAATTGTCAACAAACCTGGCTTGCAGTAGTAATCTGGTTCAATGTCACTACGACCAACAATCCAAAATGACTAGTGTCTGTTCCGAGGGCCAGAATTTTGAAAACCCTATGAACTTTATAGGTACTAAAGATTACCGAAATACATCTGAACCATTAAGTGTAGGTAGTACTGAGCACACAACAAACCCTAATGACAGTCCTGCCTAATGAGTAATGAATCAATTAGAAAATGGGTGATGAGGAGTGGTTGCTGAGTGTTGAGGTCGTATCTCAGGATATATCGGGTTGGCTTGGTGAGTGTTGCACGCCTGAGCCCTGAACGGATTGGGAAGGTAGGCACGGCGGCGCGCCCGGGTAGCGGTGACGCTGTTGGGCGAGCGGCTCCTGACCTCCTGTTAGTCCGGCGTCTCCTCCTAGAGTCATGCTGTCCGAGGATGGCAAGTCGCCGGTGAGGTAGGCAGCTGGGGGCGAGTAGAGAACGGAAGCACGCAGCAGAACAGAGGGGAATCGGGGCCTGGGACGACCCAAAATCCCATGGTGGGCCGGCCCACCGTGGGCACCCTATAGAGATACACACCCGAGCGGCGAACATGCATTTTTGAAACTAATTCAGGAACATTTAGCTGACCAATTAAACGACTCTGTTTTAATAATATCATATTCGTATTTGAACAACTAAGCTTTTTTAGCTAGATGGGTGGAGCAGTGTTATTATGACATGGAGCACGTATTCTGATCGTATAGTGATCATAAAAGGGGGAAACTCTAAGCATATATTTTTAAGCAAAAGAGGGTTTCCCCTCTAATTTTTATAAAGAAACCACCACGGAACCAACATGATCAATTAAACCCTAAGCATGATCAATTAAACCATATTATGACTGTGCCATGGGAGATTTAAAGCTGCAAACCAGAGAAATGATATTTAGCATCCATTGTTTTCTTCGAACTAAGAACTAAATTCTAAGAGCTGAAAAGAAAGTAGAGTAACCAAGTTAAGATCTATTTTCTGGTTGAGATCAAAAAGATGAGGAGATATGAAGTACCATCTCTCTTGCGGCGCCGTGTAGGCATCGGGGGTGCGGTGGCTATCGGAGGCGTTGAAGCAGATCTGCGATGGTAGACGGGTGCATCGGGGGATAAGTCCCATTGCGGTGGTAGAGAAGCTCGTGTGAGCGACCCCGGCAAAGAGGACGACGGCGCCGATGAAGCGAGAGGACGTGATGCAAGGCTATTGGTCTGTTGCCGTAGATGAGAAACGCCCATCTCTAGCAGTGGACGACGCGGTCTTGGTAGGTGCTCCGGCATGGTGGAGGATGGTGGCGATGGATATGGTGGAGGACAGCTGCGATGGATGGGGTGGCGGACGGGGGCTGGTTTGGGGATGGTGTTCTAGCGTGGACGGTGTATGAATGGGAAAATGGAGGGAGAGGTGCGGGGAACCATGTTTTTGGGACGCTCCTGACTGAAATATGGGAAAATTACGAACTTAGCCCCCATTTAAAATTTGGACGTCTCATCGGTTGGGGATAGGACGGTAATCTCGCATCTCGCCAATATTTGCCCAGAGCGATTTCAGGCGAGGAGAGGGTGGTTGGCGCCCATGGTTGGCGCCCACAGTGTATGAACGGGGCTGACAGGTAGGGCGGTTGTGTCACGTCTGAGTGAAGATACAAACCTGCCCCTATTGAAAATATTTGCCTACATCGATTTCGGCCGAGTCGAGCTTGTTTTGCCGCCCACCATGTATGAATGGGGAATGGAGGGAGAAACAGAGGTCTTTCGGACGAGCTTGAATCAAATGTGTTTTGCCGGCCATGTTTGACGCCCACCGTGTTGGAATGGGCTCAAAGGCGGTCGTGTCACGTCTAATTGAAGTTACTGACCTACCCCTATTTAGAGCAATGGAAATCGGGCTGATGGATTGTCCGTGTAATGGGTAGACAGTAATTTCCATCTCCCAAACACTTGGCTTCGGGCAGCCGACGTGGGAGTGGACATTTTGCCGCTTCTTTCGAATTTTGGGACAATAAGCATCCACATTTACCCTGGCAACTAAATTCGAATCCATTTTGTATTCCTATATGAATATTTATAAATCATTCTATGTGTTTATATATATATATATATATATCTTCAAAAGGACGACAAAGATGTATTCCACTGTCATATATGAATATGGTTTACAAATGCCGATACTCAAATTCAGAAGCTAGAATCCAGTTTAAGGTGAATTCGAATATTTGGAACACTTCATGTCCAACTCAAATGTCACACGCAGCATAATGTGTACTCCCATTTAGATATGTACACAAGCGATGTATCAAGATTCAAATACCGAGTCAATCAACCAAGAATGTACAGAACTAACAGACATATAAACACTTATAGAGTATATGGATCAATAATATCAACTAACATACATAAGCCAGGTCGCTGTACTTTTTTTTGCTACAACATCATCCTTTTTTTATCCAGCATCTTGGCCCTTTTTGATGCGTGCCACTTATGGTCCATCTATACTACTATTATTGCTGAATGCACATGCAGCCTGATTGGCATATTTGTAGGTCTGGCACAGCAATCCAAATGAAATGTCTCCGAGTCTTATCAATTAATACAGACTTGTGCTCAAATAAAATTACAAACCAAAAAACAAAAAAACAAAAAACAATTATTACATGATCTCTAAACAAATGGTTTGATTGATTACATGAACAAACAACACAAATGTTATTCAATGATGGAAAGAACATTTCACCTATGATTTACCAAGTGGGAATTTAATTTCCTTTTTTCCTTCAGGACCTTAACAATGTGGTCAGTCTCAGCTTGCTTCGTTTTGAAATGCACCAAATATTTAATGTTTGTCTTGAGTACTGCTTGCGATTGTGCTATTTACTTCCTCAACATGTCAACTTCATCTCTAAGTGCAGAAGCAGAATCTCTTTCTACCACTAGTTTAGCCTCTAGAGCATCAGCAGTTGGCAATTCATAATGCACGACTGGGCCGGTGCCACTGCTATGGGATGATGCAACGTCCATGGGGACCTCGCTCTTTGATGTTTGGCTAACCTGGTTTGCCATTAAAGTTCCGATTGGATTCAGAAAAGTTGAAGTTAGCAAAACATCTCAACTGGGAGTTATAACAACAAACCAGTTAAACAAACAAGGAATTAAAGAGTTTCAATTGGATGCTGAAAAGTAGTTATTAACATCATTGTAACCCGCTGTTGCAACAGCAAAGTAGTTAAACAAACAAATAGCTATTTAAGTTAAGGCAAACAGGTAATTCTTAATAGTAAGTATCAAACACATAGATAGGCGCAGTCTATAATAGGATTAATAGGCTGTGATATTATGTAATCAGTAGCAAATTAAATTAAGCCAAGCAACGTAATTGAACAATTTTACAATAAGTGGCTAACTAAAATACCGAGAAACAGGTAACTGAACTTACGCTAGTTCTTTGTACAGGCACACTGCAACTTCTTTTTCGCTTACAAGGTTGTACAAAGGAGTCCATGGCATCAATTGCTTGGATACGCAGTCCCAATACTTCTTTCTTCCCACACTGCATTGGTAAGTCAAATGGTTAATCTAGTAAGATGTTGCGTGCTTGATATGTTATATGAGGACGTGTAGTCAGACTAGTTGTAGCCACACACATCACACTCGCTTTTACTGTATATTTCATGCGATTACTTTTGGCATATCGAGATCTACGCAATCTACAATAGGATGAAAAGACTGGCATCCTTCACATTATTGGCGAACTCAGTTCATAGAAACAAGCAATTCAACCATTCTATGGGTAAGTCAAAAGCGCCACTGGAATAATTTTCACTACCCAATCATACACGCAAAAAGGGGCGACACCACCATAGGGGCTGGTATGGGCGGCCGCCTCAGGTGGCTGGAAAGTGTGCACCTAGTTTGAGTCGTCTAGGTTGGCCCAGGCTAGTTTTGTTCGTCCCAACGCGTGAGCAGGAAATGTAAAAAATGAAGAAAAATGTTTCAATTTGGATGGGCCAATAACATAAGTGCAAGGCAGGCTCTATAGCAAGCTCGCGGCCCAAACGAGCGCCTCCCATATCGATTGATAGCAGGAAAAATCCTAATTCATTCGCTCCAGCCTCCAGTCTGGTTCGCTCCTAACCTAGTCGCCGCTGGATAGACCGACACAGCACTTCCTCGCGCCCTCATTGGAGGGCGGTCACCAGGCTTCAAGCGAACGGAAGGACAAAAAGATGCATATCCAACCCTGGGTGTAGCCTGTGTGGGAGGCAGTGGCGGCAGCACGGGCATGGCATCGAGCTTGCACAAACGGACAGTCGCAGCTTGCAAGAGTAGCATGCGCAACGAGCAGGTACATCACATCCTTGATTATATCTAATTCAACTCTTCAATTTCTGGCCAATAGTTAAACCTGACGGTGTTGTAAAACTGCTTGTATGTAGGGAATCTATGAGAAAATGAAACCAATTTCTACTTATTTTATAACTCGCCCAATCAATACTGAACTGACTGAATCTGATGTATCTAATCAAGTTTTCGGTGCAAACATACAAGTTCATGTTGTTCTTGAGCCTGAAGTGTCTAATGAACAGACTGCTAACAAAGGATTTGATGCAAACATTTTACATGCTCCTGGTGATGAACATATAGTGTCTAATGAGGGATCTAATGCAAGCATTTTGCAAGCTCGTTGAAGGATTTAGTGTCTATTGATGATCCGCTATGTTGAGAGAGACAGAGATTTGCAGGCATTGATGACAAGCAAATTATAGTGCATTTTCATAGCTTGAGGAAACGTCGAGGCCATCTACCAGAAAGTCCCCGTATCATGACAACATAGCATAAATACTTTTCTAATCTGTTGTTTGAAACTATTGGCATACTTGTGCAGGATAGATATATTGATATGTAGTTTGCGCACTTGTTATAGGTGCAATTACACTTCGATATTTTCAGCCAGAGAACGAATAAATCAAGCAGGTACATACCATGTTTGTAGTCCTTGTACACCATGTTGCATTTTGTGTTTTTTGGTGCTTGCATCATTTAGTGTTTATAATCTGAACTACTTTGGATCATTAGTTGGTTTTCAAAGTATAAGTAGCTTCACATTTCTCAAGTTATGTTGATTTCCAGAGTGCAAGTGCCTTCGTATTTTTTAAGTTAAATGTTTGCCCCTGGTAACTTGAATTCGTGGATCCGCCACTGCACACAAATCATACACGAATGCCAGTACAAATTAAATGAAATGCATGGACTTATGCTAGCTCGTTGTATAGGCTCACTGCAGCTCTGCTTGCGCTTTTGATGTTCCATGTACAAGTCCATGTTACCACTTGTTTGGATGTGCAGGCCTTGTGCTCCTTGCATCCCCCTCTGCATTTTTGACACGGCGAATGGTTGATCAAATAAGAGGAATCGACCTTGATGTTGTACCGGAGGACAGATACTTACAAGGTTATACGGGTGTGCAGGATGTGTACCAGATCCTCGTAGCGACATCATGCTTCACTAAAAAATGGATTTGCTTGTTTCAGATGATATCTCCAGAAGAAATAAGAGTTAAAGTTAGAGTTGCATAGGCATGTAAGCTAAGAGAGCAATGAAAGGATATCCAAACATCGTCGGAACAGTGCACAAGGGAGTGATATGTGGATACCTAGTTCGTGCCGGCGTTTGGGCATGCTCGCCTAGCTAGAGTGCAGGTCACTTCAGAGCCGTTGGGGGTGATGCGCTGCTGTTGGCTGGCCGCGCACGGATGCAGATCTTGAGTGGCACCAGAGCGCTATGATGCGGTGGACGAGACCGTTGGAGAAGCCCCAACGGCCTCAGGGGGGCGGAGGTGCGACGATGTGCTCGGTGAAGTAGCCTCGGTGAGCTGGGAGACGGCGTCAGTGAAGCGCACCTAATGCGATGGAAGTCGGTGTCTGTGAGGCGCGTCGGTTGCGGCAGCTGATGCTTTTGGTGGACCACCCGGTGCGGTGGACGAGGGCGTAGATGAGGTAGCTCTAGTGCGGTGGTGAAGCGTGATCTTCATCTTCGTCGTCGTCGTCCGGCACAGAGGTGGGGAAAGAGATGAGACGAGGGGCGATTCGAACTTTGCTTGGGTTGGCGGCAAATTAGGGATTTGAGCAATCTGGGCACGGAAGGGGACGGTGGAGAAGGGAGATTTTGCAGGGCTGGAATTGGGGCCGCTAGATATTTCAATCCGAAACATGGAAGCGCAAACTTATTTTGTGATCGTCATTTGGGGGTGGGGGTTGGGGGAGTGGGGGAGGGAGGTAGGGGGTGGGTGGCTGGGTGCTACACGTCCGTCTGAAACACGCGACCACCCTGACATGACCATGGTCTGCCTGGTGCGCCTACATTTGAGAATGCAAACGAATCTTCTTTCATTTGCAGACGAATCTGTATGTATTACCATGCCCGTGTTTTCCTTGCAATAATTAGTCATTCAAAACGAGATACTCCCTCCATTCACTTTTGTAAGTCGTTTCAGACAACTTAAAATGAACTGTTTTGCACATTGTCTGAAATGTCTTCAAGGTCTTATAAAAGTGAACAAAGGGAGTACTATAAATTAATAAGTGAGGAGTTATTTGAAAAAAGATCAAAACGGTATCCACGCTAACGTGGATTAGAGTGTGTGTCACATAATTAGTTATTTGAATTAAAGTGTGTGTCACGTAGCGATCTCCAATTCTAACGTGGAGTTCACATTTCACTGTATCCACGCTACTTTTTTAATACAAATTCATATGTATATGATGAACACCATGGTAGTGAGAAAACTTTTGGATGGATTCAAACATATGACCTACAAAATAGCACAACAAATTGAGTCAATGTCAACTTTTCAAAACCTAGTATGGCACGAATTCGAAATAATTACCCATATGCATGGTCCTTAGTTCAAATCTTACAATGTACACCGAATTGAAACATCATATTAAGTCTTGTACTATGTACATTCAAATGTTGTTTTTAGCCCCCCCCCACACACACACGCTACATACTTCATGTATCGGTGAATCTCCCTATCCTAACCACCTTAGGAAGCTATTGGTTTCCAACACACGTTCATTCTTTCTCTCCATGTTTCGATCTCTAAGTCTCTCAACTACACAACCCCTTTTTCCACTCTGTTACCAAATGTATTTATCTCACACACCTGCCATTGCACCCCATGCCAAGCTCTCTCTCTCTCTCTCTCTCTCCCTCTCCCTCTCACCCTCTCGCGCTAAATACATGCACTGCCTATCTAGCCCACCCAACCTCTCGTGCGCACGCACACATGTTGTCAATCTAGGTCACTCCCTGGAGACTGTCTCACTCTTTCTTCCCCACGGCGGGCCACACTCGCTCAATCTCGCTCTCTTTATTTGAGTCTCGTTTAACCTCGTTTTCTTTCACACACAAATGATATATCTCCCTTTTTCGACACACTCTATACTCTCTCACGCAGATTGTCTATCTAGGTCAGTCCATCCAAGCCACCCCCACTCTTTCGACCTCATGGCGGGCCACGCTGCTCACTCAATCTATCTCTCTCTCTCTCTCTCTCTCTCTCTCTCTCTTTGTATGTCTCGATTGGCCTCGCTCTTTCTCAGACAAAAACGATATATCACCATGTTTGAGCCCAATTTGACCTATTCACATTGTATACTCTATCATGCACATTGTCTATCTAGGTCACTCTCCCCAACCCGTCTCACTCTTTCTATCGCACGACGACCCTATGTGATCGATTGACTTTGCTTCCTCCCACACACAAAATATATCTACACGTCTGTGAATGGATCATCTCTCAAGATCTATCTTACAGCCCTCACCATTGCCAAAAGCTCAATCGGAAATATCTCTCCAGAGCATATATATCTGTTCAATGGATGTCGGACCACACTCACTTTGTCTCTATATCTATATGTCTATCGATTGACCTTGCTTTCTCACACTGTATCTTCCATGCATTGAAGCTACCTCTCCATCCCTCGCAAAGCCGGAGCTATTTACATTGCAAGGGGCACTCCAACCTTGAATTAATTATTGTAGGCATTTATTCTGGTCGGTTTAGATTATATTTTTGTAGCATTCGGCCCACAACTACTCCAAACACCGTTGAAACCCCTGCAACTCCCCTAGTTGATTTCCCTCTGGCTCGGTCATCGCTCTCTCGCACGTCCTTTCTCGCCTTCAACGTCTCACCATGGTATTATTGCAAAAAACTCTGTTGTTATCTTTAATTATTATAAATAATCTACAAAACTACACATCGATAGTCCACTTGGAATGGAACAAATTTCGACCCACAAATTAAAGTGCTACAAACTACACACCGAGGGGCCCACATGTCATGAAACAAATTTGGACCCATATACAAATTAAAAAATAAAGGACGAGGATTGAACATGCGACCATGGCCTTCAAGCCGCACGTCAATAGGCAACATACGTAGAACAACAATGTTTGTTGTACCTCCCTTTGTTCACATAATGTTTTTATATTACCACATCCTATTTAATGGATAAGATGTAATATTATTTTTAGTACTATTTGCCTTCACTTACTGGTGGCTTCCATGTGTGCTCTCTCCCTCTCCTCCCCTCCTGCGTTTAGACGCACAAACAAACACGAAGAACTCGCGGGCGATGTTGCCGTTGACCATATCTGGACGCGTTCACAAGTTACGGCTCGAGTTTCACATACTAGCAGCACTAGTCAATGTGTACGCGCAATGCACGTTAATTTGGAGTATATTAAGTGCATGCAGATATTAAGTAGGACATTATTTGCGTGTTATTATGTGATTAGCACTATTTTTGGCATGAAATTAACTGCACGCTAAACATGTTGAGCGCTCGACATTGAAGCAGTCTAGATCGTTGGATGACAAGGAATACATGTAGCTTGATGACGTTTTATATTTAATTTGATACGGCTCTAGCAGAACATTCAATCGATTTCGTTCAGTCTGACTCCGACTTTAAATTATACGATGATCGATATAAAATAAACGGAAATGATAAACGTTCGGATTTTAAGCATGCCAATCCAAACGTTTTTCATGGAAAATTTAGATTACGTGGCGGCGGTTGGGGCGTCTGGCGGTGGGAAGCGGCTCCTCTGTCATGCTCTGTGTGTCGTCGGGCCACTAACCGACAGCGATGGCGGCGTCTTGCACCGTTGTTGGCGTACTCCTGGATGTTGGCCTAGCTTCAAGGAAGGCCAAAATGTTTTGGACTTCGGAGCGATTCAACTGGCGGGAGGAGGCGACTGGCGTTGGTGCAAGGAAGCGGTCGACGACGGCCATCCATGCCGCTGAGGGGGGCACTGGCACCCGCGCAGGAACAGGCGCTGTCAACGGCGTGGTGGAGACATTCGTGTGCACGGGCACCGGCACAGGCGCGCACGTCAGTGCACGCGCAGGCGCATGCACTGGCAGGTGCACGGGCACCGGCACGGGCTTGCGCGTCAGTGCACGCGCTGGCAGGTGCACAGGCGCGTGAAAGTCGACGGGGACCTTGTGGAACCCCGTGGGATCTAGCTCGGCGACAATGTGCGGTCCCCGGCCCATCAATGCCACGGGGATGGGCGCTAGCGCAGTCGGGGCGATGGGAGTCAGAACAGGAGCGGGGACAGGCACGGCATCTTCCCGCAAGGCCAGTTCAAGCTGGTCCCAAAGCGCCTTATGTTCTTGAGACTCCGGCTGGGTGTCTTCCCCATGAAACTGGAAGACTAAGGGCAGACCATCGTGATGCGGCATGGCGTACGTTTAGGTCATGCTAGTTGGAGGTAGACTACAAGAGAATCGGAGAGGAAGAGAGAAGATTGTAGCGATACTGGGTAGTGCGGGGTTGATTTTAAACTGTGGCGCCGGCGACATTAATAGTGGGAGCAATTGGGACGAAGGTGGGCGGCAGAGCCTGGTCAAAGGGCTCGCCTCCCGTTGAGCATGCATAGTGGTTTGCTCGCACGCCTCCCTGTCAGCCGGCGCAGCGGTTTGCTCGCACACCTCCCATCGACTCACACGCTTGCTCAGACGGCACCTGCCGATGAGAAGCGGGGACTCGTGGCAGCACGTAAACGCCCACGGTTTCAATAGTGAAAGCGTTCGCCTTAACATGACACGTCTTTGTTCCAAAATACCTTTGCTCTTCATTTGTGCAACTTGTCATAAGCAGCTTGTCTCAAATTGAAGAAAAAACTTACGAAGTAATATTTGTGCCATATCACGTGACCATGCTCAGTTTCAAGAATTTATGCTCACTTTTGGATTTTCTGAAATTTAAGATCCGGGATTCGAAACAATATCATAACCTGCATCATGCAATAAATTTTCAAGCCGTACATCTGTCTTGTTGTATTTTTTAACAAAGGATTTGGTCAAACATTTTGCTTAGTTAGACTTCAGACAAGTTATATATGCATAGTAAAAGGATAATCCCTCCGTACCAGTGCATTGCCTGATATATTAACTCAAGTACTAGGCATGAACAAATGGGCTCAATTCTGTGCTCATCCTGTAGTAGTAGTAGTAGTAGTAGTAGTAGTAGTAGTGGTAGTAGTAGTAGTAGTAGTAGTAGTAG
>NC_041383.1:662673501-662673855 GCF_002162155.2 Triticum dicoccoides | reverse complement strand
AGTAGCAGTAGCACTAGCACTAGCAGTAGCAGTAGCAGTAGCAGTAGCTGTAGCTGTAGCAGTAGCAGTAGCAGTAGCAGCAGCAGCAGCAGCAGCAGTAGTAGTAGTAGTAGTAGTAGTAGTAGTAGTAGTAGTAGTAGTAGTAGTAGTAGTAGTAGTTGTAGTAGTAGTAGTAGTAGTAGTAGTAGTAGTAGTAGTAGTAGTAGTAGTAGTAGTAGTAGTAGTAGTAGTAGTAGTAGTAGTAGTAGTAGTAGTAGTATTTTGTTTAGTTCATCTAACTATAGATGTGGTGAAACTGTACACCGTACTTAAAATTAGCTAGTATATATAGTTTAACTAGTTATTTCAGTACGT
>NC_041383.1:662632696-662673347 GCF_002162155.2 Triticum dicoccoides | reverse complement strand
GTAGTAGTAGTAGTAGTAGTAGTAGTAGTAGTAGTAGTAGTAGTAGTAGTAGTAGTAGTAGTAGTAGTAGTAGTAGTAGTAGTAGTAGTAGTAGTAGTAGTAGTAGTAGTACAAGGCAATGCAGTTGACGGGTGACCTTGACGAGTGGCGATCGAGGGAATTGAACCGTGCTCGGCACAGTAGGTAACGTTGCCTAGTTACTAAAGCATCCCTCCGTTGTTCATCGGTAGTCATTATGGACCGGGGACATGAGGGGAATTTCCTAGGGCTGGAATTTTGGCCGCCAGATATTTCGACTCGAAATGCTGAGGCTCGACTAGTTGGGGTTGCCTAATCTGCATACCACGCACGTCACCGAAGAACACTAGCCCATTTTTTTGTTTTTTTGTTTTTCTAGGATCAACACGAGCCAAGGTCTGGCTTGTACGCCGTTGGGTCCTACCATTGTCAACGTGGTAATTGATTTATGACGAGTTGTTGAATTAGAGTGAGTTTGTGATATAGTGATCTCAACGTGGATTTCACATTCATGGTATCCCTAGTAAGTTTTCCAATGCAAATTCAAATTTAAAAGATGAACAATATGGAGGTGAGAAAACTTTGTATGTATCAAGCATATGACCACACACACACGAACACAACAACAATCCACTAAGTATAGTGCATCTATTTTTCCAACCATGCATGACACGAATTCAAATATACTCCTTCTATTCCTAAATATTAGTATTTTAGAGAGTTCAACAAGTGACTACATACGGAGCAAAATGAGTGAATCTAGACCCTAAAATATGTCTATATACATCTGTATGTGCCAGTCCATTTGAAATCTCTAAAAAGACTAATATTTAGGAACGAAGGGAGTAAAATGTAAGTCATGCATGGTCCTCGGTTCAATATTTAAAATGAACATGAAACTGAAACATGAATATTAAGTCTAGTACTACAGTACATGCAAATGTTGTGTTTAGGCGGAGCTATGATTGTTGGGGGTCAACCCCTCGACCTTAGATAAAATTGTGGAGCTCTGTTTAGGGTTGTTTAGATTATATTTGTCCCCACCCTCCCAACCAGTGATTGGTTGTGCACCCCACCCCTCCTCCTCGGGAGAATATCATGTGTCCCCATACCTTAGATGTTATATGCCGATACGAGTTGCTTGGAGCTTGTAGATCTGAGATATATATAGCAGCTCACATGATGTGTCTTAATATTTTTACAGGAAACCTTGATGAGTTTGAGAATTGCACACAATTTGTACAAAAACTACTCAGATGTCCTTGGATCCCATATCCAACGACCTCGAAGCTCGTATCACCGTAGCATCTAAGATGAAGGAGGACATCATATTCTCATGTATGTAAGAATATCATGTGCTACCACACCTTAGATGCTTTGGTGATACAAGCTCTTCAGAGCCGTTAGATTTGTGACCCAACACCTCCTCGGTGGTTTGAATGGTTTTTTACAGAATAGCCCCAAAAGAGTTCGGCCACTGCTTACAAGCACAAAGACTGCTCAGATGCCATTGGATCTCAGATCAAACGACCTCGAAGCTTGTATCACCGTAGCATCGAAGTTGCCATAACACCTTATGTTTTCTCGCACAGGAGAATATGAGGTGCTCCCGCACCGTAGATTCTATGGTGATACGAGTTCACTGAGACATAACGGCCCACAGTAGGAGGTTTTAATTTTTTGCAATATACGGCTAAGAGAGTTTGGGAAATGTGCAGAAAGTACAAGTACTACGCATGTGCCATCTGATCACTGATCATACGACCTAGATGCTCATATCACCGTAGCGGGTAATTAAGCTACGAGGAGCACCTAATATGAGCAACGGGGAGCCGTTGGATCGAAGATGCAGTGGCACACACGAGGCCTGAATGTTTTATTTGCAAAACAACATTGGAGAGTTTGGAAATTGCGCATAATTACAAAGACTACTCCCAAGCCATTGGATCTCACTTCCAACGGTGTAAAAACTCATATCACCATAGCATCTAAGCTATGGGGTGGATGTGATATTCTATGCCGCTATCATTTTTGTTCGTAAACTTGCAAAATATGTGTAACTCATGTCGTTACTTGTCTAACCGCGCAAAGTGTTTGTTCAAAAAAAACATCCTACACTGAAATATCGGAACCACACACGGGGGTCGCACTTGTCATTAATCAAATTTGGACCTAAAACTAACAAATCTGAAAGACGAGATTCGAACTGGCAACCTGGACTACAAAGCGTAAGTCGATAGCCTGAAACAACAATGGTTGTTGGCTTTGTCCCATAACTTGATTTTATACAGTATTACGTTGAGTAGATTAGAGGGAGTGCCTCATCAACACGTGCATGACCATTGACTCACTTACTGGTGGGTCCCAGGTCTGCGATCTCAATCTCTCTTCTCTCCATCGTCTAACCTTTGCACGGGCACACACGAAGAGCGGCGCTAGCTTGCTGTGGTGTTATTACAACTAAAAAAATCTTGGAAAATAGAAGAATCGCCTAGAACAAGAGACGTTGTGGCTGGTCGAGATGGAGCTAACCACATCTATCCTCCGTGCCACATTTTCATGATGAAGTTGTGTGGCTAGTGGGGTGTTTTCGACCGACTGGCTGGGTCGAACCATAGGTACTACGTCTGATACAGTATACTTTTACACGCATATTTTTCCTCCATGCCGAGACGTGGCACACCCTACCACGCAGTTTCGGGGTCCTCTCGGGTGGTGCCCGCATATATTCTTCCTGACGTGGGATGCCCTACCGCGCGTTTTCTGGGTCCTCCTCGATCGTAGCGCCGAAGCAAGTAAATGAGCCGTCAAATCACGAAAGACCACCTTTCCCGCCGAGTACATCAGTGATGCACAGTGATGCACGATTGATTAACTAGGCCGCTGCCACATTTGTTTTTTCACCCCTTTTTTTACTACTTGCCGGCAGGTAAATTTAAATATCCACCATGGTGTTGCTCTCGTGTTTGGGTGCGGCAGGATTTTTAATTTTTTGATTGATGGGAGCAGGCACGGCAGCAATTAGTCACGATGATTCCGCCTGTAAAACCCACTGCTCCCTGATGTGAGAAGTCATCGACTGGTGTTTTACCATGGTGAAAACCAAAAGATTCCCCGCTCCTCGGCTGGCTCCCTCCGCCTTCCTGTAGATTGCATTGCCTTTCAGCCGTTTCGCCCCTTTGCTTTCTCTCCCCATTGCTTCTACCTGGTGCCATGGTGGCGCAGCAGATCACAGAGTCCGAGGTGAGGTGCCTGACACAGGAGCTCCAGGACAAGGATGCGGAGCTCGGGGCCAAGGACGTGGAGCTCCGTGATCTCAAGGAGGAGAGGAGTGCCATGCTCCTCCGTTATGTGTGGGAGTTCACGGAGCTTCAAAAGTGGCAGGCGTCCACCACAAAGATGCTCGAGGCGTCGGCGGCGTTGCTACAGAAAGCGGGAGATACGATAGGCCGTCAGGGGAGCCAGCTGGAGCGCGAGCGGGCCAATTGTGACGAGGTCCATGAGTGCCTCAGCTACTTGGTGAACCAAGTTGCCACGCACGTGTTGTGGCCGCACGATGCCTACCGTCGTGCCAGCACGACAATGCCGGTCGTCGGGCTAAACCCGGTCGACTTCAATGAGCTGCGGCTTCCTGACCTGGTCTCCTTCTTCACCTATATCTTCGAGGAGCTGAGCTGTCTCCGTGCGATGGTGGGGGCTGAGCTGGACAAGGAGGGGTTGCGGGCTGCCGTCGCATTTGCCGGGCGAATCCTTTCAGGGCTCCGTCACCAGAATCCATTCGTGTTGTTGGACACCGTCTTTGACGAGCTGGCTCCCGTCGATCGGGAGCGGGCTCTACGGGCGGTTGCACCCTACATCACCAACGTCGTGCGCGTCGAGAAGCAGAGGGACATCGATGGTGTTTAGGCACTGCACCCCCTGCATGGGCATGCCCATGTCTCGGCGCAACATGACCGTTGGATCAAACTCGGACAGTGCAGATCAGTCACTGTAGCACAAAGCGTGTTGGTGTGTTTGGTTGCATTCTCATCTCAATATAGTTGTTTCCGCTTCGTGTATTTGTGTTAACCTACTAGTGTGGACTCATGCACCCTTCATGCACTCTGCCAAACACCCAAAAGTGGGTCGAGAAGGGAACTTTTGCTCCCATCCCGTGCACCGTTCATACACCCTACCTAACACTATTCGTGCTTCATATGGTTCATGTTTCATGGAGTTGTAACATCCCAAAATTCTAAATTTTGGAATGTTATAAACAAATACATAGATTTGATTGATTGTTGGATTGATTTTCTGAAAGTGAGTGAATTCGAAACTTTTGAAAGTTAAATGAGAGGGAATAAAAGGACTTTCCCAAACTTTCATATTTGCTTTCTGATCTCCATGAATTCAAATGTTTTTCAAACACAAAACCCTTGAGCGAAGATAACATGACTTCTTCCATTTAAAAATGAAAAGGGTGTTTGAAAAATAAGTGAATTTCATTTGGAAATATTCCAATTCTGGAACTTTATGCGACTCAATGATTTTCACGAGAGAAGATAAAATGACTTCTTCAAATTATATGAAATATGAGTTGGGAGTTTCAAAGAATTAAATTCAAAGCTCTTTTGAATTTATTTTCAATTTGGAATGTTATATATGAGATCATCATGCATATCTTATTTTTCTTGCATTTTGGTCGATCCTAGAAATTTCACGCAACTCAAGGACCTTCGGAGAGAGTTGGAGATTTCGTTATTTTCATATTTGAGTTCTCTCAAATTTTGAAAAGAGGATCATTTGATTTATTTATTTTTATCTTCAATAATTTTTCCAATATCCAAAAATATGAGAGAGGGAATAATATGACTTTCCCAAATTTAGGAAAATGAAGATTTAATAAATAGATCAAATTTTGTTTGCCGGAGTTTTATTCGCATTTTATTTGGATAGGGAAAAAAATGCGTGTTTTCAAAAATTGCTTTTTAGGTCCGGAGAAAAGTTCATTTTGTTCGACTCATTTTTAGGAGTCGGGGAAAATTTACTTTATATTTTTCGAAGCTCGTTTAGTTCTCTTTTTGTTTTTCTTTCTGCGCGCGAGACCGATTTTTTTTAATAAAAAATAAAAAAAATCCCGCAGCGCCTTGGGCCAAAGGCCCAAGCGGCCAAGAGGCCAAGGCTAGCGCGTGCGCACAGGGAGCCAGGAGTCGCCGCTTCCTTCTTTTGCCTAGTCCTAGTAGGACTCTTGTCCTATGTTCGTTTATTCCGTATCTATTTCTAGATCTTTTCCTCTTATTTCCTAATCCTAGTCTATTTCTTGTCCCCTACCCCAAGCAAAACCCTCCCCTCCCCAATATAAATACCCAAGCACCCCCCCTCTAACACATCAAACCAACACCTCTCCTCTCCTCTCCTCGGCACCACACCGCGCCGCCGCCCCACACCGCCCCAGCGCCGCCGCCCCACCGCCGCCGCACCTTGTCCACGCCACCGCCCTACGCCACGTTGCCGGAGCCCCTTGCCAAGGTTGCCCCGCGTCTCTTTTCCTCGGATCGTTTTCTTCTAATCATTCCGATTCTTTTCTTCTCTTCTAATTCGTTTTCTAGATCGGTTTTTTGTTTCGGTTTTCTTCTCCGAAACCCTAGATCAGATTCGTTTTCTTTTCCGATTTAGTTGCCTTTGGACCGTTCGTCCTAACGAACGTGATCACCGGATTCTTCTAGGTTCATGAACACCCATTCGTTTAACCGTTCTTCTTTTCTTCTCGTCGGATTTATTCCGCGATCGCGATCTCAGATCCGATCTTCTTTCTAGTTTATCTTCTCGCTCGTTTATCGGAATCAGGTGATTCAAGCGCCTGGAGTTTCGTCTCGAAACCGCGGTTCCGTCTAATCAACTTAAACAAGTTTTTGCTACTGTAAAATTTTGACCTAGTTTCAACTTGCTAGAACCGAGTTGTTTTCTTCCGCCGTTTGTTTTTCCGTTTCTTTGTTCGGTTCTTTCCTTCTTTGCGACCGGAGTTCTTAAGTTGAACTTTCTAGTTCGTTCTCTCGTTCGAGTTTTACTTGTGCGTTAGATGAGTACTTATTGTGTGGTTACTATTGCTTGCTTATGATAGATTGACCGGAGTGTGACGAGTAGATCTATCAAGAGTTTTCAGTGCGAATCATCTTCATCTACATTGCAGGCAAGTAACACTTTGATCATACCTTTTCTACAACCCAGTTTTTTTATGCATTAGATCAATCCTCACACATTGCATGATTAGGATCTAATTAAATTGTGGGATGGGAAGTAGATGAGGTAGTACCTATTACCTGTATTACTTATGAAACCTTTGGGAGTTACTTCTACGTTTGCTTATTATGCCATGCTATGCTAGTAGACGTGGATTGGGTGAGTGATATCCATGACAGATGTGAGTTTGTTAATTAAAGGTTTATCTAAGGTGGCAACTTAAATACACATCTAGGTGGATTGAGGCACCTGGAGTTCCCAGGACTTGCCTGTTTTTATTGGACCGCCACCCAGGCTCAAAGGGATCATAAGATAATTCATACTAGTAACTTACGTGTGCAGCCACAAGCCATTATGGGCTCTGGCATAGTTGACTAAGTCGTGTGAACTCTTATAGTGGTGGACTAGCAGATGTAGGGGATGTAGGTGTACCGGTCCACCCATCGTAAGGTGCAAGCGCTTCTGAAAGACTGTGTCTCGGTCATCCGTTTCTCAAACACCATGTAGTGCGAGAAACCAAACAGAGGCGATCGAGTCTTGTGGGGAAAAGTGCGCAAACCTCTGCAGAGTGTACAAACTAATCATGATTAGCCGTCTCCCCGGTTATGGACAACTTGAGTATCTAGTACTTGAATATCATTGTGAATCTCAACATGTTACTTCTAATTAATATTGTTGGGTTTTTTTAATGAGTACTTTTTAATTGGGATTGAGAATGCTGTCAACCATTCTCAATGTTCAACAACCACCATGATAGTTAAATAAATTTATTCCTTTGCAGTAGGGAAAAATTGGCTTTACGCAAAAACCTTATAACCATAGAGCTTTTCCACCAGCCAAATATGCATGTAGTGATAGCCATTGTTCATCATTCTCTATGGTGTGAATTTGCCAGTACATTCAATGTACTGACCCGTTTCGGGCTGCAATGTCTCATGTTGCAGGTTTCTTACGTCGAGTAAGTGATACGTTAGGGTTACGATTTCTACACTCAACTTTGCCGTTGGTGTTGATGGGAATCCACAACCTTGTTGCTTCCGCTATTTGGATTGAGGTAATAGTATTTACGTTACTTATACATGTGATTTACCTCTGTTATAAATCCTTCGAGTATTGTGTGTGTCAGCATACTGAGTCAGGGATGACACATAAGCACAGAGACTTGATCCATTCGGGTCGGGTCGCTACAAGATGGTATCAGAGCACATGTTGGCTGTAGGACGTGACCCTAGAAACTGGCAAGCCCATAGGAAAGATTTTCTCTACAACTTTCCCTTTCAAAAAGATCTTTTACCTCTCTTCTCTTCTGAGCTTATTCAAAATTCCCTTTAGCGAGACCATACCCCTTTTCCCTTTTGACCACTCGAAGATTCGCCCGATGAGACCACTCCAAGGAGATAAGATATCGGACAACTAAGACCACTTCGGAATGAAGAGTATTTTTCGTGCATCTGAATAATGGAACCTACAACGGTTGAAGACCGAAGATTAGGATAATTGGAGGCTCTGAAGAATTTCTAGATTTGTGTGACCTAGGAAGGCTACCCTTATGGAACTTGGCAGACTATGGAAGTGTCAATACCCGAGATCAAGGTGTATCGGAGAAAGACCAAAACAAGGAGCATGAGAATTCGAAGTTTTGAAAACCCTAAGGCAGGAGATATCAACTGTGGAGAGATAGCTCATGGAAATGACAAGAGCAAAAAAACACGGTTATCCGTGATGTCATTACCCGCTAATGCTATTGTCACCGTGCTGAGTTAAGGATGCAAGTCTTCAGAATGGGTTTAATGGTAGAAGGCTGATGGAGCACCTATTAGTAAGATGAAGTTTTAGCACTAGCCGGTGTATCACCAGGACCTGGAGTAGTACATCAAGAAGTTAAGATGGACATGCAGGAAGTTGTATTTGACAAGAAAGCATTTCGTGAAGAACTTAGGACCTAGAAGCTGAAGTAGCCAAGATGGAGGAGCTACAACCTCGAGATACCGGAGATTTGTCAGGAACTAAAGGACAATAGACCATGGTTCATGTGAAGGATGTTGAAACCAGAAGTTTGGAATGCAATTCCAGAATATTCAAGGATGTCACGAGAGACTTCGCGTCGACAGAGTTGATCTGGCAAAAGAACTTGAGAAGACAAGCATGATCGGAAGAAGCCACTGGAGGCATGAACAAAGGCCTGAAGAGTTTGGCGATGTTGACCTTAGAAGACCAAACCCCTGTTATACACCTACGTTAGATGCAACGTTTGTGAGCCGTCATTTGTTTGATGTTTTTCGACAGCCACAACAAAAATCTGTCTTTTCAAAACTTTTGTTTGTATTGTGAGTATCCCTCTCCCTCTCTCTTATCTCACCCCAAACCCACATGGACCCAATAGAGGATGAATGGAGATGAGCTTATATTTTCTGGACCGATGAGTCAATTGGAGACAGACCGATGGATTCAGAACATGGAGGATCATATGGAGAACAACCCTATAGTCGAAAAGGATATGGCCCAGCATGCTCTTCAATGCTTTGAAAGAGGTGCTGCTACTTGGTGGAGGATGTACCAAACCATCAATGGATGGCAAGGAGTAACCACTTGGAAAGAATTTAAGTTGACTTTGCTAAAGTCTCAGTTTGTGTCCCAGAAGTTGAAGCCTTATGGAAAGGATATGAAGAAACCTTGTGCATGCAAGATTTGTGGAGAAATCGGTCACACCCATAAGGAACACAAGGATGAATGCCCTAATTGTGAAGGAAGTCACCCAACTGAAGAATGCCCAACTAGACAGATTACTTGTTTCTTGTGTGAAGGAACTACCCACTACCCTGCTCAGTGTCACATTTACACTATGGTACAGAAAACCATCCAGCAGAAGGAAGCAGAAATGAAAGGATCCCTCATGGAGATGTTAGAAGAACCTGTGACGAAGGAAGATGTTGAGGACACACACAAAGGAAACAAAATTAAAGCCCGCACCAAGTCATGCTATTCATGTGGAGAAGAAGGACACATCTCCCAAGATTGTCTGAATGGAGATCTAGTAGAATTCCCGACAGAGGAAGTAGAGTATGAGCCACAGGAAATAGAAGCCCTGATTGGAACGGAAAGGTCCAGGAAGAGAAGTAGGTTGGATTCCAGGAACAACCCAATTTCCACAAAGAAAAACCTGAGTCATATCACATGTTTCAGGTGCAAAAATTCAGGGCACTACTTCAATGATTGCCCAAGAGGGAAGATAAGGACCCCAGGAGGCTATATAATCACAAGGAAACCGCGATATTTGTCAGAAGTAATATGTTTCCGTTGTGATGAAGCAGGCCACTTTGCCAGAGATTGTCCGAAGGAGAAGGAGACCGGTGATATATAGTTGAATTTGTAACAGAATAAATGGAGTAGTAGAAGTGAGAGCTTTTTCTTTTATTGAGGGGTTAAGTTGAGACATGTAATGGAAGAGCGAGATGATTGTAATAATTTAAGAATCAATAAATCTAGTAGTGTTGGTACTACTTTGGATTTTATGAGTTACCCTATGAGGAAAGATGTTGACCAATTCCGAGGATATGAGAAATATGGTCTATGGAATACTGGAACATTTTAAGGGTGGTAGTACCCTGTAAGAACCGTTGACCCTTGGAAAGATAAGGACACTCCACTGAGTGGATTTCGGACAAAATGAATACGAGTTTTGTCTCGATATGTGTGATACCCCAAGAGTATGTGGGATGAACTTGGAGACCGACAGTTGTTTGGACCAAAGGTGACCAAAGGAGTCAGAAGAGAATGTTAAGTTGATTCGAGATAGACTGAAGGTAGCTCAGTCCAGGTAGAAGAGTTATGTAGACTCAAAAAGTCAAGGAGGTAGTCTATGAAATTGGAGACGGAGCATGTCTTCGTGTGATCCCTCTGCGAGGAGTTAAAAGAATTAGAGTTAAGGTAAAGTTAGCCCCGAGAATTGTAGGACCATACCGAGTTTTGGAGCGTATGGGAGAAGTGACCAACAAGTTGGAGTCACCCGAAGGACTGTCAGGAGTTCAAGATGTGTTTCACATTTCCCAGTTGAAGAAGTGCCATGCAGAGATGGCCAATATTCCCCATGTAAGGATGCTTGACCGCGGAAAGGATAATGATGTTCCACGAAGTGGAATATGGACGTCATAAGTATAAGTTTTTATCTCGGTATGTGGAATACCCCACGAGGATGAAGAGATGAAGTACTATTGGATATAAAGGAGGTATGATGTTGGAAATATGGATCAATGGAAAATTCCATGATGAGTCTGAGCAATCATGTCCTAGTATGGTGCCAATAGAAGGAAGGAAGATAGTACAATTGGATGGATTTAAGAATACTAGGAAGTTGGAAGTTGGAATAATGACTAGTTGCCCAGAGGATAAGTTCAAGGTTTACAAGTAATGAGATGGGCCATAACCCACAGGCCCCAGGACCTGCCAAGAAGCAAGCACATTCTTGCTAAAGGAAAAACCCTGGAAGTGGATATACCTTTGTCGACAGACGATCTTATAGGAGTTACGCAAAACCTGAGAGTTGTGAAGGAACGATAGATGGTTGTTTGGCTTGCAGAATCTATGGATTTATCCAAACTTGGTTCGTCGACAAGAGAAATTCTGCAATGCTTGTGAGGATGACCGAGTGTTAGAATGCGAGATTCGCTAAACTGTATACAAGGTAATGATTTGGGCACGGGATGGATTGATCATCATACCGACTTACTCTTATTATTCGCCTTGCTATATGGGATGGTAAATCTGAGTGACTTACCTATAGTGGAGAGACGACGATCAAAACCTTATTTAAGCCTTAGAATGGTATAGGTATTTTTCCCTTGTACACGGCAGCTATGCCAACCGTAGGTTATACGGTGAGGATCACCCAGACCCATTTCCTGCAGGAGAAACCTCAAATTGTTGACCACCATGAGATATCGATAGTTGTTTAGTCTTGGCGCCAGACCGTCAGCTAGGAAGACCCAGTCTCGGAATGACCTTACCAAGATGAAAGGACAGAAGAATTGAGGAAAAGGTTATGCCACTACCGGAAGAGCTCAGAGAAGGAATTTTCTCGAGGATTTGAGAAGACCGACACTGTCAAGAATAAGGATGGAGTATATGAGTTTTGATAGAACAGTAATGATGTTTCTAAGGGTGGTAGCACCCCAGACCCCAGTGATGATTGATGGATTTGAGGAGACCCCCAAACCCTAACTTTTTCTTCCTAGCCTCTCCGAATCTCGAGGACGAGATTCCTTTTAAGGGTGGTAGGTTTGTAACATCCCAAAATTCTAAATTTTGGAATGTTATAAACAAATAGATAGATTTGATTGATTGTTGGATTGATTTTCTGAAAGTGAGTGAATTCGAAACTTTTGAAAGTTAAATGAGAGGGAATAAAAGGACTTTCCCAAACTTTCATATTTGTTTTCTGATCTCCGTGAATTCAAATGCTTTTCAAACACAAAACCCTTGAGCGAAGATAACATGACTTCTTCCATTTAAAAATGAAAAGGGTGTTTGAAAAATAAGTGAATTTCATTTGGAAATATTCCAATTCTGGAACTTTATGCGACTCAATGATTTTCACGAGAGAAGATAAAATGACTTCTTCAAATTATATGAAATATGAGTTGGGAGTTTCAAAGAATTAAATTCAAAGCTCTTTTGAATTTATTTTCAATTTGGAATGTTATATATGAGATCATCATGCATATCTTATTTTTCTTGCATTTTGGTCGATCCTAGAAATTTCACGCAACTCAAGGACCTTCGGAGAGAGTTGGAGATTTTGTTATTTTCATATTTGAGTTCTCTCAAATTTTGAAAAGAGGATCATTTGATTTATTTATTTTTATCTTCAATAATTTTTCCAATATCCAAAAATATGAGAGAGGGAATAATATGACTTTCCCAAATTTAGGAAAATGAAGATTTAATAAATAGATCAAATTTTGTTTGCCGGAGTTTTATTCGCATTTTATTTGGATAGGGAAAAAAATGCGTGTTTTCAAAAATTGCTTTTTAGGTCCGGAGAAAAGTTCATTTTGTTCGACTCATTTTTAGGAGTCGGGGAAAATTTACTTTAGATTTTTCGGAGCTCGTTTAGTTCTCTTTTTGTTTTTTTTTCTGCGCGCGAGACCGTTTTTTTTTTAAAAAAAATCCCGCAGCGCCTTGGGCCAAAGGCCCAAGCGGCCAAGAGGCCAAGGCTAGCGCGCGCGCACAGGGAGCCAGGAGCCGCTGCTTCCTTCTTTTGCCTAGTCCTAGTAGGACTCTTGTCCTATGTTCGTTTATTCCGTATCTATTTCTAGATCTTTTCCTCTTGTTTCCTAATCCTAGTCTATTTCTTGTCCCCTACCCCAAGCAAAACCCTCCCCTCCCCAATATAAATACCCAAGCACCCCCCCGCCCTCTAACACATCAAACCAACACCTCTCCTCTCCTCTCCTCCGCACCACACCGCGCCGCCGCCCCACACCGCCCCAGCGCCGCCGCCCCACCGCCGCCGCACCTTGTCCACGCCGCCGCCCTACGCCACGTCGCCGGAGCCCCTCGCCAAGGTTGCCCCGCATCTCTTTTCCTCGGATCGTTTTCTTCTAATCGTTCCGATTCTTTTCTTCTCTTCTAATTCGTTTTCTAGATCGGTTTTTCGTTTCGGTTTTCTTCTCCGAAACCCTAGATCGGATTCGTTTTCTTTTCCGATTTAGTTGCCTTTGGACCGTTCGCCGGACCGTTCGTCCTAACGAACGTGATAACCGGATTCTTCTAGGTTCACGAACGCCCGTTCGTTTAACCGTTCTTCTTTTCTTCTTGTCGGATTTATTCCGCGATCGCGATCTCAGATCCGATCTTCTTTCTAGTTTATCTTCTCGCTCGTTTATCGGAATCAGGTGATTCAAGCGCCTGGAGTTTCGTCTCGAAACCGCCGTTTCGTCTAATCAACTTAAACAAGTTTTTGCTACTGTAAAATTTTGACCTAGTTTCAACTTGCTAGAACCGAGTTGTTTTCTTCCGCCGTTTGTTTTTCCGTTTCTTTGTTCGGTTCTTTCCTTCTTTGCAACCGGAGTTCTTAAATTGAACTTTCTAGTTCGTTCTCTCGTTCGAGTTTTACTTGTGCATTAGATGAGTACTTATTGTGTGGTTACTATTGCTTGCTTACGATAGATTGACCGGAGTGTGACGAGTAGATCTATCAAGAGTTTTGAGTGCGTATCATCTTCATCTACATTGCAGGCAAGTAACACTTTGATCATGCCTTTTCTACAACCCAGTTTTTTTATGCATTAGATCAATCCTCACACATTGCATGATTAGGATCTAATTAAATTGTGGGATGGGAAGTAGATGAGGTAGTACCTATTACCTGTATTACTTATGAAACCTTTGGGAGTTACTTCTACGTTTGCTTATTATGCCATGCTATGCTAGTAGACGTGGATTGGGTGAGTGATATCCATGACAGATGTGAATTTTTTAATTAAAGGTTTATCTAAGGTGGCAACTTAAATACACATCTGGATGGATTGAGGCACCTGGAGTTCCCAGGACTTGCCTGTTTTTATTGGACCGCCACCCAGGCTCAAAGGGATCATAAGAGAATTCATACTAGTAACTTACGTGTGCAGCCACAAGCCATTATTGGCTCTGGCATAGTTGACTAAGTCGTGCGAACTCTTATAGTGGTGGACTAGCAGATGTAGGGGATGTAGGTGTAAAGGTCCACCCATCGTAAGGTGCAAGCGCTTCTGAAAGACTGTGTCTCGGTCATCCGTTTCTCAAACACCATGTAGTGCGAGAAACCAAATGGAGGCGATCGAGTCTTGTGGGGAAAAGTGCGCAAACCTCTGCAGAGTGTACAAACTAATCATGATTAGCCGTGTCCCCGGTTATGGACAACTTGAGTATCTAGTACTTGAATATCATTGTGAATCTCAACATGTTACTTCTAATTAATATTGTTGGGTTTTTTTAATGAGTACTTTTTAATTGGGATTGAGAATGCTGTCAACCATTCTCAATGTTCAACAACCACCATGATAGTTAAATAAATTTATTCCTTTGCAGTAGGGAAAAATTGGCTTTACGCAAAAACCTTATAACCATAGAGCTTTTCCACCAGTCAAATATGCATGTAGTGATAGCCATTCCTCATCATTCTCTATGGTGTGAATTTGCTAGTACATTCAATGTACTGACCCGTTTCGGGCTGCAACGTCTCATGTTGCAGGTTTCTTACGTCGAGTAAGTGATACGTTAGGGTTACGATTTCTACACTCAACTTTGCCGTTGGTGTTGATGGGAATCCACAACCTTGTTGCTTCCGCTATTTGGATTGAGGTAATAGTATTTACGTTACTTATACATGTGATTTACCTCTGTTATAAATCCTTTGAGTACTGTGTGTGTCAGCATACTGATCCAGGGATGACACATAAGCACAGAGACTTGATCCATTCGGGTCGGGTCGCTACAGGAGTACTGTTGCACCTTACTCTCCGTGAGCTGTAGACCTAGTTCTGTTAACATTGATCTCACTGTTCATTCTCGACCGGACAGTCGAAAAAGCGGTACTATGTTACATATAGTTGACATGCGCACAACATCATTTGTTATCGTCATATCTTACTACACTAGCAACAAGATTATTGATACGTCTCCAACGTATCTATAATTTTTGATTGTTCCATGCTATTATATTACCCGTTTTGGATGTTTATGGGCTTTACTTTACACTTATATATCATTTTTGGGACTAAACTACTAACCGGAGGCCCAGCCCGTATTGCTGCTTTTTTGCCTATTTTAGTGTTTCGAAGAAAAGGAATATCAAACGGAGTCCAAACGGAATGAAACCTTAGGAAGCGTGATTTATGGAACAAACGTGATCCAGAGGACTTGGAGTGCAAGTCAAGAAGCTGCCCCCCCTACTGGGTGCGCCCCCTATCTCGTGGGCCCCTCGAGCGTCCACCGACATACTTCTTCGTCCTATATATAACCACGTACCCCAAAAACATCAAGGGAGACCACGAAAAGCTATTTCCACCACCGTAACCTTTTGTATCCGCGAGATCCCATCTTGGAGCCTTCGTCGGTGCTCCGCCGGAGGAGGAATCGACCATGGAGGGCTTCTACATCAACACCATAGCCTCTCCGATGAGTTGTGAGTAGTTTACCATAGACGTTCGGGTCCATAGTTATTAGCTAGATAGCTTCTTCTCTCTCTTTTATTCTCAATACAAAGTTCTCCTCCCTCTTCTTGGAGATCTATTCGATGTAAACTCTTTTTGCGATGCGTTTGTCGAGATCCAATGAACTGTGGGTTTATGATCAAGTTTATCTATGAGAAATATTTGAATCTCCTCTGAATTATTTTATGTATGATTAAGTTATCTTTGCAAGTCTCTTCAAATTATCAGTTTGGTTTGGCCTACTAGATTGATCTTTCTTGCAATGGGAGAAGTGCTTAGCTTTGGGTTCAATCTTGCAGTGTCCTTTCCCAGTGACAGCAGGGGCAGCAAGGCACATATTGTATTGTTGCCATCGAGGATAAAAAGATGGGCTTTATATCATATTGCATGAGTTTATCCCTCTACATCATGTCATCTTTCTTAATGCGTTACTCTATTCTTATGAACTTAATACTCTAGATGCATGCTGGATAGATGTCGATGCGTGGAGTAATAGTAGTAGATGCAGGCATGAGTCGGTCTACTTGTCACGGACGTGATGCCTATATACATGATCATGCCTATATAATCTCATAATTATTGGCTTTTCTATCAATTGCTCCATAGTAATTTGTTCACCCACTGTAATACTTATGCTATCTTGAGAGAAGCCACTAGTGAAACCTATGGCCCCCGGGTCTACCTCCTATCATATAAGCTTTCAATCTACTTTTATTTGCATCTTTACTTTTCCAATATATATTATAAAATATGAAAAAATATATATATCTTATCATATTATCTCTATCAGATCTCACTTTCGCAAGTGGCCGTGAAGGGATTGACAACCCCTTTATTGCGTTGGTTGCGAGTTCTTTGTTTGTTTGTGTAGGTGCGTGGGACTTTTCAGGATCCTCCTACTGGATTGATACCTTGGTTCTCAAAAACTGAGGGAAATACTTACACTACTATTTTTGCATCACCCTTTCCTCTTTAAGGAAAACCAATGCAAGCTCAAGACGTAGCAAGAAGGCTTTCTGGCGTCGTTGACGGGTGAGGGAGTCCTGGATTAGGGGGTGTCCGGATGGCCGGACTAAGACCTTTGGCCGGACTCCCGGACTATGAAGATACAAGATTGAAGACTCCGTCCCATGTCCGGATGGGACTTTCCTTGGCGTGGAAGGCAAGCTTGGCGATACGATATGAAGATCTCCTCCCATTGTAACCGACTCTGTGTAACCCTAGCCCTCTCCGGTGTCTATATAAACTCGAGAGTTTTAGTCCATAAGACGAACAACAATCATACCATAGGCTAGCTTCTAGGGTTTAGCCACTCCGATCTCGTGGTAGATCTACTCTTGTACTACCCATATCATCAATATTAATCAAGCATGAGTAGGGTTTTACCTCCATCAAGAGGGCCCGAACCTGGGTAAAAACATCGTGTCCCTTGTCTGCTATTACCATCCGCCTAGACGCACAGTTCGGGACCCCCTACCCGAGATCCGCCGGTTTTGACACCGACATTGGTGCTTTCATTGAGAGTTCCTCTGTGTTGTCGCCTTTAGGCCTGATTGCTTCTTCGCTCGTCAATCGCGATGCGGTCCAGGATGAGACTTTTCTCGCCGGACAGATCTTCGTATTCGACGGCTTCACACTGCGGGCCAACTCGTTTGGCCATCTGGAGCAGATCGAAAGCTATGCCCCTGGCCATCAGGTCAGGTTTGGAAGCTTAAACTACATGGCCGACATCCGCGGGGACTTGATCTTCGACGGATTCGAGCCACGACCGGGCGCGCCGCACTGTCACGATGGGCATGATTTAGCTCTGCCATCGGACAACACCCAGAGCATCGCTCAGGTGTCCGCTCCGACCATTAGCTCGAAGCGCACTGCGCCAGTCGGGGACGGACGGTTGGACGCCGCCCCGGAAGCTGCAACCTCTATGGCGATAGAGCCGGATACCAGCCTAGCCCTTCGCAAGGCCCGTGACTCCAAGGTGCCGGACTCCGATCCGGACTCCGTAAATCCCGCACCTCTTCCGGTTAAGACCGATTGGGCTCCGTTCATGGAGTTCACCGCCGCGGACGTCTTTCAGCACTCGCCTTTTGGCGATATCCTGAATTCATTAAAGTCTCTCTCTTTCTCAGGAGAGCCCTGGCCGAACTACGGCCAACACGGTTGGGATGCGGATGATGAAGAAATTTGAAGCCCACCCACCACCCACTTTGTAGCCATTGTCGACGATTTAACCGACATGCTCGACTTTGACTCCGAAGACATCGACGGCATGGACGCCGATGAAGAAGATGATCAAGAACCAGCACCTATAGGGAACTGGAAAGCCACCTCATCATATGACATATACATGGTGGACACCCCTAAAGCGGGGGATGGCGAGGAGAAAACAGAGGATGATCCCTCCAAGAAGCAACCCAAGCGCCGACGTCAGCGGCGCCGCTCTAAGTCCCGCCAAAGCAAAAACGACGATTCTAGCACCGGAGATAACAACACGCCGGACAGTGCCGAAGACAACCCCTCCAGCAAGATTCAGTGCAGGAGGATGAAGGAGCCAGCCCTCATGAGAGGGCGGCCGACAAAGAGGATGAGGACGATAATTATATGCCTCCCTCCGAAGACGAGGCAAGCCTCGACGACGATGAATTCGTCGTGCCAGAGGATCTCGTCGAACAAGAGCGTGTCAAACGTAGGCTCGTAGCCACAGCAAGAAGCCTCAAGAAGAAACAGCATCAGCTTAGAGCTAACCAAGACTTGCTAGTCGACAGATGGACCGATGTCCTGGGGCCCGAAGAGTATAAACTAGAACGCCCATCCAAGAGCTACCCAAAGCGCAGGCTGCTAGCCCAACTTGTGGAGGAAGCAACTAAACCTACATCACCAGCGTACGATGCGCCCGATCGGCCACCCCGTGGCCGCGATAGAGAGGCCTTCAGGCCCTCGACCCAAGCCTCACCCCGGCACTGCTCAAAACATACCAGAGTACGGGGAGACGCAACAGACCTGCAAGACATCTTGGAGAATAAGGCAAGGCAAACAAGATCGATCTACGGATCGCATGGGCGCCCCGCTTCACGTGACGCTAGCCGTCACGCCGGACATAATAAGTATGGCCCGGCCGAATACAACAGACCAAGATCGTCCGAGCTGCGTCGCGATATAGCCTAGTATAGGGGCGCCGCACACCCACTATGCTTCACAGACGAAGTAATGGATCATCAAATCCCTGAGGGCTTCAAACCCGTAAACATCGAATCATACAATGGCAGAACAGACCCTACGGTATGGATCAAGGATTATCTCCTTCATATCCACATGGCCCGTGGTGATGATCTACACGCCATCAAATACCTCCCGCTCAAGCTTAAAGGACCAGCTCGACATTGGCTTAACAGCCTGCCAGCGGAGTCGATTAGTTGTTGGGAGGACCTGGAATCCGCATTCCTTGACAAATTCCAGGGCACGTATGTGCGAACACCAGACGCCGATTACCTAAGCCACAGAATCCAGCAGCCAGAGGAATCGGCCAGACAATTCTGGACACGGTTCCTAACCAAGAAAAACCAAATAGTCGACTGTCCGGACGCCAAGGCCCTTGCAGCCTTCAGGCACAACATCCGAGACGAATGGCTTGCCCGGCACCTAGGATTGGAAAAGCCGAAATCTATGGCAGCCCTCACGACACGCATGACCCACTTTTGTGCGGGAGAAGACAGCTGGCTAGCTCATAGCAATAACATAACCAAGAGCCTCGGCAATTCGGATATCAAGGACAACAATGGCAGGTCACGTCGCAACAAGCATAAGCGCCGCATTAATGGTGACAATACTGAAGATACGGCAGTCAATGCCGGATTCAGAGGCTCTAAACCGGGTCAGCGGAAGAAGCCATTCAAAAGAAACCCTCGGGGCCCATCCAGCTTAGACCGGATACTCGATCGCTTGTGCCAGATACACGGCACCCCTGAATAGCCAGCCAATCACACCAACAGGGATAGTTGGGTGTTCAAGCAGGCAGGCAAGTTTAGTGCCGAAACCAGAGACAAGGGGCTACATAGCGATGACGAGAATGGGCCCCGGCCGCCGAACAACAAAGGACAGAAGGGATTTCCCCCGCAAGTTCGGACGGTGAACATGATATACGCAACCCACATCCCCAAAAGGGAGCGGAAGCATGCTCTCAAGGACGTCTATGCATTGGAGCCAGTCGCCCCAAAGTTCAACCCATGGTCCTCCTGCCCGATCACCTTCGATCGAAGGGACCATCCCACAAGCATCCATCACGGCGGATTCGCCGCACTGGTCCTAGACCCAATTATCGACGGATTTCACCTTACCAGAGTCCTAATGGATGGCGGCAGTAGCCTGAACCTGCTTTACCAGGACACAGTGCGAAAAATGGGCATCGATCCTTCAAGGATTAAACCCACAAAGACAACCTTCAAAGGTGTCATACCAGGTGTAGTGGCCAGCTGTATAGGCTCGGTTACACTCGAAGTGGTCTTCGGATCCCCGGATAACTTCCGGAGCGAGGAGTTAATCTTCGACATAGTCCCATTCCACAGCGGCTATCACGCCCTGCTTGGACGAACCGCATTTGCAAAATTCAATGCGGTGCCGCACTAGGCATATCTCAAGCTCAAGATGCCAGGACCTCGCGGAGTCATCACGGTAAACGGAAACACCGAATGCTCTCTCCGAACGGAGGAGCACATGGCGGCCCTGGCGGCGGAGGTGCAAAGTAGCCTCTCAAGGCAGTTCTCCAATCCAGGCGTCAAACGTCCGGACAACGTCAAGCGAGCCCGAAGTAACCTATAACAAATCCGGCTGGCACGTTCTGAGCAAGCATAGCAGTGCGGCCCCAATCCCAGCCCCCGTCAAATGGCGATACTGGTACCACGCGTACATAATTACGCCTTAGAGATACCATGGGCATAAGGGGAGGGGCACAACAACCGCACGCCCAGAATGCGGCTCAACCGCACTAAAGGGCTCCCTATTTTGCCGTTTTCCTTTTTACACACTTTCAGGACCCAACTATTCGGAAGGCCTATCCGGCAATACACTCGCCGAACCCACGATGCAATAGCCAGGAGAGAGCAAGCCACGTCAAAAGTCCAGGTGGTCTCTATAACAAGTTTAATACCTATTTTACTTACAATCCCGCAGCTTGCCCCTGGAGGGGAACATGTCAAATACTCCCATCTCTTGCTTACCGCACTTCTTGTATCTTTCTGCTTTCGCAGCAGCCCTTTTTTAATAAACAATATGTAGCTCTTACCTATTATTGTACTTATCTATTTTTTATATACAAATATATTCAGTCATGACATTCTGCAACCGTACACTTTGGTGCGGACAATACACCAGGGGCTTACAACACCCCATAACATGGTGTGAGAAGACCGAACACTCTCACGAGTGCGGCACCCCGAAATTATAGCACTATATGCATCGGCTCCGAATCATGTCTTTGGTCAATAGTTGTGTTTGCCCGGCTCCCATGTTTTGGTACCTTACGTTCCGCATTGTTGGCTAACATAGCGCTGGGAGAACTACTCCAGTTCAGCTGGGTTAACACCTCAGTAGAGAAAGCTAAAACCGACTGTCATGATAGTGCGAGAGACCGGTCGCTGTTCGCGAGGTTTCTTCGAGTCCTTAAAGACTTATGCCTCTTCGAGCGAGGAACCGGACTTATCCGGCCTAGGCGTGGATAGCGCCCCGAACTCGGTCTTCCGAATACTAGGGGCTTCGCCGAAATTTAAAATTATAGAATTCTATGGCTAAGTGAGAGTGATAAAGCATTATAAGTCTGATGGCCTGGTTCGTTGTGCTGAACGCCTCCCTAGATGGACCCAAGAATGGGAACAAGAGCGCTCAGGTTTATCCCGAACACCCCAGCACTCGTGGCATGGGGGTCGAAGCCGACGACTTGCATCTCTCAGATTTGATAAACGGCCGCACAGAAGGTAATATTTTAAATTAACAAGCGTTGCTTAACGCATATGAACAAAGCTTCAGCGTACAGGATAACAAATGCAAGTATACTCAAAAATTACATCTTTGGAGCACTCATCCGCCATATGGCGGACATCCTTCAGAACGCCATTATAATACATCTCGGGCGTACGATACTCCTTGCCCGGCGGTGGCGCGTCCGTCAACAGCTTCTCCGCGTCTAGCTTGCCCCAGTGCACCTTAGCACGGGCAAGGGCCCGACGGGCACCTTCAATACAAACGGAGCGCTTGACGATCTCAATCCACGGACACGCGTCCACCAGCCGCCGCACCAGACCGAAGTAGCTCCCACGCATGACTTCTCCAGGCCACAGCCGAGCTATGAGGCCCTTCATGGCCTGTTCGGCCACCTTGTGTAGCTCGACCAGCTGCTTCAGCTGGTTGCTCAGGGGCACCGGATGTTCGGCCTCAGCATACTGAGACCAGAACACTTTTTCCATCGAGCTCCCCTCTTCGGCTCGGTAGTATGCGGCGGCATCAGACACACTACGGGGCAGATCGGCGAATGCTCCTGGAGAGCTCTGGATTCGGGTAAGTAGCAGATAATTAACTTTTATATTTTTACTTTGCATAAAGAATGCCTTACCCGCCGCTATCTTCTTCATCGCCTCGATCTCCTAAAGGGCCTTCTGGGCTTCGGCCTTAGCGGTCTTGGCACTCTCAAGAGCCAAGGCAAGCTCGGACTCTCGAGTCTTCGAGTCATGCTCCAAACTCTCGTGTTTTTCCACGAGAGCCTGGAGATCTTGCCGCACCTCCGCCACCCGCGCCTCCTGCTTCTCTCGCTCGATGCGCACCAAGGCCGCACTCTTTTCGGCCTTGGAGACCGCCTCCTTCAGGTTCGCCACCTCGGTCGTGGCTCCTGCAACATTAACATTGGTCCTGTTATTATTTTGCAACCAAGTATTTCTATATACATTTAAGGAGGTACTATGTACCCTCTTTATCCTCGAGCTGCTTCTTGGCACAGTCGAGCTTGCTCTCGGACCGCTCGAGGCTTTCCTTCAATACATTGACCTCCGCAGTCAGTGCGGCAGAGGTCAGCAGCGCAGCCTGCATTCCCATATTGACATATTTCTATTAGACTCCTTCGTGTATCTTTTTAGATCCTCAGCTCGGCTTTTCTTTCCGAACACCGAACTGAGCATCAGGGGCTACTGTCTATGTGGTAATATTTTTTATATGTTTTTGAACACATACCTCAAAGCCCGTTAACAGGCTTGTACAGGCTTCCGTCAGCCCGCTCTTGGCGGACTGAACCTTCTGAATCACCGCACTCATAAAAGTGCGGTGTTCCTCATCGATGGAGGCACCGTTAAGCGCCTCCAGCAAATTGTCCGGCGCCTCCAAATGGATGGAAGTCGCCGGCATCGCAGGCTTGCCCTTCTTATGGAGGCGCCGCCTGTCGGACTCTGGAACCGTTGATGGTTCCGGAGCAGTGTCCGACCCGGGGCCAAACTTAGATCCCTCCGGGGCTTTACCCCCTTCGGGCCTCGAGTCCGGGAGATCGCCTTGCGGCGCCTCCAGGACGACCTCCTCCTGGTTTAGTCCCTTTCGGGACCCCACCTCGGCGTCGTCCGCGGGGAGCGGGGAGGAGGCCGTCGGAAGCGAAGCACTGTTCACATCCGACGAATTCAGGGAGCCGCTTGACGAATCACCGAGCTGAGCTCTGGGCGGACTGCATGATTAAAATTCGGCGTTAGACATTACCAAATAATAGAAGAGCGCCATGAGTCATTCGGGTAACCGGACACTTACGACTTTGCCAGGGGCTTGACCCTGGATGACCATTCCTCCCCGCCGTCTTCGGCATCAGAGGTGTAGTCTGGCAGATGGGTCTTCCCCTTCTTGGACCCTCCGGCCTCCCCAGTTGGGGCGGCTTTCCTTTTCTTTACTACCCCCGTTGGAGGGGGAGAGGCTTCTTCTTCTCCTTCCTCCTCCTCGTCTTCCGAAGCGGAGGGCGCATCGGGGTGGTCGAGCGATGAACCCGACACCACCGGGCGCCGGGAACTCTTTCGGGTCCCCGTGGCCTTCTTCTCCGGCACCACGTGAGGTGCCGGAATCAGTAGCTCTGCTAGGCGTGCGTCTGCTGGGCCTTCGAGGAAAGGGGCCGGACAGTCAAACTGTTCGGATGTCCTCTTCTAGTCCTGTCAAAGGAACGGGAGTTTAGATCCCACATAAAGTCACACTATGAAATTCGGGTAGCCCGTAAGGGACTAAATGTAAGCTTACTTCGGAGGCTTGACGTTTGGCGCAGAATATGTGATCCTCGATGACGGGAGGGGAGACCTCGGAACTCTTGAAAAGCACCTTCCAGGCGTCCTCGTGCTCAGTTTCGAAGAGCCAGGATAGAGTCTGGTGCTGGGCCGGGTCGAACTCCCACAAATTGAAGTCCTGTCGTTGACACGGGAGGATCCGGCGGAAGAGCATGACCTGGACTACGTTGACAAGCTTGACCTTCTTGGTCACCAGGTCTCGGACGCAGGTTTGGAGTCCGGTCACCTCTTCCGGATTGCCCCATGACAGGCCCATCTCTTTCCAAGATGTGAGCCGGGTGGGGATGCCGGATCAAAATTCGGGGGCCGCTGCCCACTTAGGGTCACGCGGTTCGGTGATATAGAACCACCCCGATTGCCACCCTTTGATGGTTTCCATGAAGGCACCCTCGAGCCAAGTGACGTTGGCCATCTTCCCCACCATAGCACCTCCACATTCTGCTTGTCGGCCTTTCACAACCTTCGGCTTGACGCTGAAGATCTTCAGCCATAGGCCAAAGTGAGGCTGGATGCGGAGGAAGGCCTGACACACGACGATAAACGCCGAGATATTGAGGATGAAGTTCGGGGCCAGATCATGGAAGTCCAGGCCGTAGTAGAACATGAGCCCCCGGACGAACGGGTGAAGAGGAAAACCCAGTCTGCGGAGGAAATGGGGAAGAAAAACAACCCTCTCATGGGGCCTGGGACTAGGGATGAGTTGCCCTACATCTGGAAGCCGGTGCGCGATGTCGTCAGACAAGTATCCGGCCTTCCTCGGCTTTTTGATTCGCCCCTCCGTGACGGAGGAGGCCATCCATCTACCTCCCGCTCCAGACATGGTTGGAGAAGGTTGAGGTGGGAAGTGCGGGCTTGGGCGCTGGAGCTCGAGCGCGCAGGGACGGATAAGTAGAAGAGGAAGAAGGCGTGAATGGAAAGGGCGGATTCTTATCCCCTTATATGCGCGGCCAAAACTACGAGCCCCCCACCGGCCTAATAAAACTCGCTTATCTCCGAAGCGCCGCGGTTAATGGCGCGGTTGGGTTACCCACGCCCGTATTGATGAGAATCCCGGAATAAGGGGTCATGATCTCTGCTTTGACAAGACATGCCAAGGAAACCACCTCGCTAAACGCGCTGAGGTGGAACAGTAAAATGAATAAAAGCATGGTCGTGGCATGATGTCACGCTGCGGAATACGTCAGCAGATCCGATTGATGCAAATATTATTCTCTCTACGGTGGAATGTGGAACTTATTTTGCAGAGCCGGACACTACCCTGGTGTTCAACATCTTCTATGGAATATTCGAAGGAGGAACCCGCCTTGCAATGCCGAAGACAACTTGCGCGCCGGACTCATCGTCATTGAAGCCTGGTTCAGGGGCTACTGAGGGAGTCCTGGATTAGGGGGTGTCCGGATGGCCGGACTAAGACCTTTGGCCGGACTCCCGGACTATGAAGATACAAGATTGAAGACTCCGTCCCATGTCCGGATGGGACTTTCCTTGGCGTGGAAGGCAAGCTTGGCGATACGATATGAAGATCTCCTCCCATTGTAACCGACTCTGTGTAACCCTAGCCCTCTCCGGTGTCTATATAAACCGGAGAGTTTTAGTCCATAGGACGAACAAAAATCATACCATAGGCTAGCTTCTAGGGTTTAGCCACTCCGATCTCGTGGTAGATCTACTCTTGTACTACCCATATCATCAATATTAATCAAGCAGGAGTAGGGTTTTACCTCCATCAAGAGGGCCCGAACCTGGGTAAAAACATCGTGTCCCTTGTCTCCTGTTACCATCCGCCTAGACGCACAGTTCGGGACCCCCTACCCGAGATCCGCCAGTTTTGACACTGACAACGGGGAGGTCTTCGCTCAAGTCAAGACATACCAAGTACCCATCACAAACTCATCTCCCTTGCATTTACATTATTTGCCATTTGCCTCTCGTTTTCTTCTCCCCCACTTCACCCTTGCCGTTTTATTCGCCCTCTCTTTCCAATCTCCTCTCTCTTTTGCTTGCTTTTTTGTTTGCTTATGTCTCTGTGTGCCTTCTATGTGCTTGCATCTTTGCTTGCTAAAAATATATTGATATGGATCCACTTAAAGTGTTCTACTTGGATCATCTTCGATCCTTATGCGCTTGTGCTGAAACCCCAACTAGCCTAGTTGATGGGAAATCTTTAGACGAGCATGCTCATTTTGTGCATCACCGTTTGTCTGAAAAAGGGAGACTCTTATGGGATCAAATAAACAGATTGATGTGTTATGCTTGGAATCTTTGCGAAATTTGTGATTTTACTTGTTGATCTAAGAACCCTAAAAAACACCTTCCCTGCCTATGTGAGTTTAATGAAAATGCAATCTTATCTTCTTATGCAAAGGGTGTTTATAGTTACTATGATATCAAACAAATTTAAGAATTTGTTGCTTTTAAGGGTGCTTATGAAGTTGCTTCTTTGATTGAAAAGTATGATATTACTCTCTACAAATCTGAAAATTTTGACATACTTAAATATTGCTATGAAAACTATGCTCATAATGTCTATGTCAAAGAATTTATTGAGAAAATGACTGTTGCTTAGGAAGAAAATAATGATATTCATGAATCTATAGATAATGATTCCAATGATTTGATTGAAATATCCCTTGATGAACATGATGCTTCCTATTCTTGTGGCCATGATGCCAATATTTATGAAGATGAATTTGCTATAGTTCGTTATGTTAAACATGATATCGTTGCTATTGCACCCATACTGTGTAGTTCCTTCAATGAAAAGCATGATTGCAATGATGTTACCATAAATTATCTTGATGTCAATTGTGCTAATAATATGCAAAACTCTAAGCTTGGGGTTGCTAGTTTTGCTATGTCTACTACTTGTTGCAATGATCATGATTGGGGTGATTCTTCTTATAATCTTGAAAATTAATTTAAGCCCCATGATGAATATGAGATTGATAATAGTGTTTGCAACATTATTGAAAGTGGGTTTGGAAGAGTGTCAACTTTAGATCCCACATATTTGGATTTTGATCAATTTTATGAAATTTTTGATAAAAGTGGGCTTGGAGAGGTCATGACTTTAGTTAATGTTATTCCCACAATTTTGGAAGAGTGTCAACTTTGCATGCATGTGGATCATGTTGAAAATATTTTATGTGATAGCTATTTTGTTGAATTTGATTATGATCCCACATGTAATTACTACGAGAGAGGAAAATATGGTTGTAGAAATTTTGATCTTACTAAATTACCTCTCGTCATGTTGAGATTGCTATCGTCTCTTTCTTCTTCCTTGCATATGCTAGTTTGTGCTTGCCTTGCAAATTTGTTTTATTATAATATGCCTATGCATAGGAAGTATGTAGACTTACATGTGTTTATCACATGTTTTATGATGCTCTCTTTATGCTTCAATTCTTGTCTTTTATGTGAGCATCATTGAAACCTCAATGCCTAGCTAAAAAGGCTTTAAACGATAGCGCTAGTTGGGAGGCAACCCAATTTTATTTATGTTTTTTGTTTTTGTTTCTGTTTAGTAATAAATTTTGCATCTACCTTCTGTTTAGATGTGTTTTCATGTTTTATTCAGTGTTTGTGCCAAGTAGAACCTATAGGATAACCTATGGTGATAGTTAATTTGATTCTGCTGAAAAACAGAAACTTTGCGCTCACGAGAAAAAATTCAATAAATCACAGAAACATGCTTTTGTGTTGATTCTTTTTTCTGTAGATCAATATAAAAATTTCCTAAGTGTCCTATTTTGGTAGGATTTCTGGATTTCCATAAGTATTCGAAAGTTACAGATTGCTACAGACTTTTCTGTTTTTGACAAATTCTGCCTTTCGTGTGTTGTTTGCTTATTTTGATGCATCTATGGCTAGTATGTAAGGGTATGAACCATAGAGAACTTGGAATACAGTAGGTTTAACACCAATATAAATAAAGAATTAGTTCATTACAGTACCTTATGTGGTGGTTTTTCTTTCTTTCACTAACGGAGCTTATGAGATTTCCTGTTGAGTTTTGTGTTGTGAAGTTTTCAAGTTTTGGGTAAAGATTTGATGGACTATGGAATAAGGAGTGGCAAAAGCCTAAGCTTGGGGATACCCATGGCACCACAAGATATTCAAGAATAGCCAAAAGCCTAAGCTTGGGGATGCCCCGAGAAGGCATCCCCTCTTTCATCTTTGTTCATTGGTAACTTTACTTGGAGCTATATTTTTATTTGCCACATGATATGTGTTTTGCTTGCAGCGTCGTGTATGATATTAGTCTTTGCTTTTTAGTTTACCACAATCATCCTTGTTGTACACACCTATTGGGAGAGAAACACTTGATTGGAATTTATTAGAATACTCTATGTGCTTCATTTATATCTTTTGAGCTAGATAATTTTTGCTCTGGTGCTTCACTTATATTTTTTTGAGCACGGCGGTGGCTTTATTTTGAAGAAATTATTGATCTCTCTTGCTTCACTTATATTATTTTGAGAGTCTTTTATAACAGCATGGTATTTTCTATGGTTATAAATTTGGTCCTAGAATGATGAGCATCCAAGTTGAGTATAATAAAAACTATCATAGAAAGTGCATTAAAAATTACGATCAATTTGATGTTTGATAATTGTTTTGAGATATAAAGGTAGTAATGCTAGAGTCATGCTAGTTGGGTAATTATGAAATTGAGAAATACTTGTGTTGAAGTTGGCAAGTCCCATAGCATGCACGCATGGTAAAAGTTATGTGACAAATTTGTTGCATGGGATGTTCTTTTAATTGCTTTCCTTATGAGTGGAGGTCGGGATCGTGCGATGGTTAAATCCTACCAACCCTTCCCCTAGGAGCATGCGTAGTAGTACTTTGCTTCGAGGGCAAGTAGACTTTTGCAATAAGTATATGAGTTCTTTATGACTAATGTGAGTCCGTGGACATACGCACACTTACCCTTCCACTTTGCTAGCCTCTATTATGCCGCGCAACTTTCGCCGGTATTATGAACCCATTATTTACCTTCCTCAAAACAGCCACCATACCAACCTAAATGGCATTTCCATAGCCATTCCGAGATATATTGCCATGCAACTTTCCACCGTTCCGTTTATTATGACACGCCCCATCATTGTCATAAAGCTCTTTGCATGATCATATAGTTGACATCGTATTTGTGGCAAGGCCACCTTCATAATTTTTCATACATGCCACTCTTGACTCATTGCATATCCCGGTACACCGCCAGAGGCATTCACATAGAGTCATAGTTTGTTCTAAGTATTGAGTTGTAATCCTTGAGTTGTAAATCAATAAAAGTGTGATGATCTTCATTATTAGAGCATTGTCCCAAGTGAGGAAAGGATGATGAAGACTATGATTCCCCCACAAGTCGGGATGAGACTTCGGACTTTATAACAATAAAAGAGGCCAAAGAAGCCCATGAAAAAAAAGAGGCTAAAGAAGCCCACCAAAAATAAAAAAAATAAAAATAATAAAAGAAAAGAAAAAATGAGAAAAAATGATGAGAGAAAAAGAGAGAAGGGACAATGCTACTATCTCTTTTTCCACACTTGTGCTTCAAGTAGCACCATGATGTTCATGATAGATAGTCTCCTATTTTATCACTTTCATATACTAGTGGGAATTTTTCATTATAGAACTTGGCTTGTATATTCCAGTGATGGGCTTCCTCAAAACGCCCTTGGTCTTCGTGAGCAAGCAAGTTGGATGCACACCCACTTAGTTTGTTCTATTGAGCTTTCATATATTTATAGCTCTAGTGCATCCGTTGCATTGAAATCCCTACTCACTCACATTGATATCTATTAATGGGCATCTCCATAGCCCGTTGATACGCCTAGTTGATGTGAGACTATCTTCTCCCTTTTTGTCCTCACAACCACCACCATATACCACATATAGTGCTATGTCCATGGCTTGCGCTCATGTATTGCGTAAGAGTTGAAAAAAGCTGAAGCACGTCAAAAAGTATGAACCAATTGCTTGGCTGAAACCGGGGTTGTGCATGATGGGAGTATTTTGTGTGATAAAGATGAAGCATGGCCTAACTATATGATTTTGTAGGGATAAGCTTTCTTTAGCTATGTTATTTTTATAGGACATGATTATTTGCTAGTATGCTTCGAAGTATTACTATTTTTATGTTTTATAAGATTTTATCTTGAATCATTTGGATCTGAACAATCATGCCACAATAAAGAAAATTACATTGAGAATTATGCTAGGTAGCATTCCACATCAAAAATTCTGTTTTTATCATTTACCTACTCGAGGACGAGTAGGAATTAAGCTTGGGGATGCTTGATACGTCTCCAACGTATCTATAATTTTTTATTGTTCCATGCTATTATATTACCTGTTTTGGATGTTTATGGGCTTTACTTTACACTTTTATATCAGTTTTGGGACTAACCTACTAACCGGAGGCCCAACCCGTATTGCTGTTTTTTTGCCTATTTCAGTGTTTCGAAGAAAAGGAATATCAAACGGAGTCCAAATAGAATGAAACCTTCGTGAGCGTGATTTTTGAACAAACGTGATCCAGAGGACTTGGAGTGCAAGTCAAGAAGCTGCCGAGGCGGCCACGAGGGTGGAGGTCCCGCCCCCCTACTAGGCGCGCCCCCCTATCTCGTGGGCCCCTCGGGCGTCCACCGACATACTTCTTCCTCCTATATATACCCACGTACCCCAAAAACATCAAGGGAGACCACGAAAAGCTATTTCCACCACCGTAACCTTCTTTATCCGCGAGATCCCATCTTGGAGCCTTCGTCGGCGCTCCGCCGGAGGGGGAATCGACCATGGAGGGCTTCTACATCAACACCATAGCCTCTCCGATGAGTTCTGAGTAGTTTACCACAGACCTTTGGGTCCATAGTTATTAGCTAGATGGCTTGTTCTCTCTATTTGATTCTCAATACAAAGTTCTCCTCCCTCTTCTTGGAGATCTATTCGATGTAAACTGTTTCTGCGGTGTGTTTGTCGAGATCCGATGAATTGTAGGTTTATGATCAAGTTTATCTATGAGAAATATTTGAATATCCTCTGAATTCTTTTATGTATGATTAAGTATCTTTGCAAGTCTCTTCAAATTATCAGTTTGGTTTGGCCTACTAGATTGATCTTTCTTGCAATGGGAGAAGTGCTTAGCTTTGGGTTCAATCTTGCGTTGTCCTTTCCTAGTGACAGCAGGGGCAGCAAGGCACATATTGTATTGTTGCCATCGAGGATAAAAATATGGAGTTTATATCATATTGCATGAGTTTATCCATCTACATCATGTCAGCTTTCTTAATGTGTTACTCTGTTCTTATGAACTTAATACTCTAGATGCATGCTGGATAGCGGTCGATGTGTGGAGTAATAGTAGTAGATGCAAGCAGGAGTCGGTCTACTTGTCACGGACATGATGCCTATATACATGATCATGCCTAGATAATCTCATAATTATTCACTTTTCTATCAATTGCTCCACAGTAATTTGTTCACCCACCGTAATACTTATGCTATCTTGAGAGAAGCCACTAGTGAAACCTATGGCCTCCGGGTCTACCTCTTATCATATAATCTTTTAATCTACTTTTATTTGCATCTTTACTTTTCCAGTATATATTGTAAAATACCAAAAATATATTTATCTTATCATGTTATCTCTATCAGATCTCATTTTCGCAAGTGGCCGTGAAGGGATTGACAACCCCTTTATTGCATTGGTTGCGAGTTCTTTGTTTGTTTGTGTAGCTGCGTGGGACTTTTGTGGAGCCTCCTACTGGATTGATACCTTGGTTCTCAAAAACTGAGGGAAATACTTATGCTACTATTGCTGCATCACCCTTTCCTCTTCAAGGAAAACTAATGCAAGCTCAAGACGTAGCAATTATGTAGTACTGACGTATGAACCACTGCACATGCCTAGTAGTAGGAGCACTGTGTATGTTCAAGTGGCTGCCGTGTTTCGCACTCCTCCATCATAAGAGTGGAAACGCTTGATGTAATCATTTTTTCTTCAGAAAAACAGTGGACACGCTCTACCGTGCGGATCCTCCTCCAGCCATGCACTAAATTATTCACTTTCACCGACGTGTGGGACAGCCAGCACCTGGGTCCACCAGCCATGCACTAAATTACTCCGAAGTAGAGTGACGGTAGACTACCCTGATCGAAGCGCCGCAGTAATGCCCAATTATCCGTCAAATCACAAAACCCCCTCCTTTCCAGTAGTAAATTGGACGGACGAAGCAACCATCATTTCACTCTTCTCTCTCAGCTTCCACTCTTGAAGAAAACCCCCACTCGCTTCGCTTCTCCCTCATCTCGTTCCTCCTTTCACTCTTCTCTCTCAGCTTCCTCTCTTGGATGGACGCTGGAGCACCGGCCAACGTGATGTCTATGGCTCTGGCCAAAACCACCGAGGCTCATGGTACGAAGAAGCGCAAGCACCCCGCCGAGACTACCGCAGACAAGCTCAAAGCCATCGCCCTGTCCAAGCCCCCCTCTCCGGGATCCCTCATTAAGCAAGTCCAGGTAATGTCTCTTGTTAACGATCTTTTTCTCAATCTTGATCGTGTTTTTTCATCTAACATGCAGTACTAGTACTGGTAGTAAAACTTTCTGGGTGATCTTGCACGTGATTTTAGTGTGCCAAATGACGGTTATAAATTCCTCTTTTGACCAAAACATGCGAGAGGTTGACACTGATTTCTTATAGATTACTTTGAACTACTCCCTCTGTCCCAAATTTCTTGTCTTAGATTTGTCTAGATACGGATGTATCTATGACTTGATACATCCGTATGTAGACAAATCTAAGACAAGAATTTTGGGACGGAGGGAGTACTTTATGAACATCAATGCTACCTTTGAAGAGGGTATATTTGCCTCAGTAACTTGTGTTATGGATATTGCAAGTAATCCCTCTGCTCTCATGCCTTTGAAGACATGTTCTAGTGTCTTTTTTCACTCATTTCTATGCGTATATGTAGTAATGTATGGAGTATAATATCGAAAATCATCTTATATTTCTGAACGGAGGTAGTAATAAAATATGGTTTCTGTTTGAATTACAACCAGGTCCGCGGTGGAGATGAAGTTGTCAAAGTCATGTCGTGTGAACTGGAAGACCTGGGCATGAGTTCTACTGCTAAACTATCCAGCTGCTGTGTCCTTGTCGCCACATGTCCTAAACTAGTGTTTTCCTGTAGCATTGTTGTCAGGCATGTTCTCGAGGTTGTACTTGACCACAACAATTTCCTGGCTGTGCCTTCGATTATGAAGGGTGTGGTTCTTGTAAAGCTTCCCAACAAATCTGATGCGGCCTATCTTCATCATCATGTTTATGAGTGGAAAGACCACTCTATTAGGTTCTCCAAGGTTGACGAGATGGTGATGGTGCATGTAGACATCTCTCACGAAGTCCATGGCCTAGTCAGTTATGTGGGGTTCATCCTGTAGGTCGGTGGCAAGAAATAGTCTGTAGAGTTTAATTAGTGCAACTTTGCTTGTCTATAGTAAGTACTATTGTTCAGTACTTGATTTGCGTTTGTGAACCATGTATTGTTTATTAGTACTACCGCTTTTGGTGTGTGGTCAGTCCTGAGAATGGTCTATGTTAATGTCTGTCCACTCAATTAAGTCTGTATATTTTGAAGTATCCAGATCATCTTTTTTGTAAGGATGGTTTATCAATTATGGTTACACTCCAATATCTGTATGCATTGCAGGGTTTATCGCACCCACCAGGATTTCAAGTCCCATGGATGTTCGGTCAATACGTTTTTTCACGACCTTTGGACTGTCCTGCTTGGGAGTAGGCGGGGCCCCTGCATGCCACCCGTAATTGGATGATCAATCTTCTGCTTAGTACTTCAACATAGTGATTTCCTGGTAAGGATTCACTCGTGTCACATCAAGTAAATCTTACTGATTAACTGTCTAAATCTTATTGATTTAATGTCATGTTTTCTTTCTTTTCCTGCAATTTTATGATGCAGGTTTTCCCATGTGATATTCATCACAGAATAAACCGTTTGGTTTGCTCTACGATGGCTATTTTTGCAGGTTTCACTTCTTATGTCGTGTCAGTAACGAAGGCACTGTCCATCACTTATATTACTGGAAAAAATTGGATCAGTCAGTTGTCTGAGTACAAGCTGAATCCCCATGATGAACTGCAGTTTGGTTTAACAAAAACGCCACAATTAGTCCTTCTCGCGTTTAAAAGAAATGAAGAAAAAAATTGGATCATGGTCACGGATCCTAGTCAAGTTAGAAAGCTGATCATAGCATACCAGACACGATCGCCGCTATCTCGCACATTGGTACCACCTTCAGCAACGGATCGAGCACCGGTAGTTGCTCTAGCACTGACAGTGGCAGCAGCTCAGTCTGATCCAGCTGAGGATTGGGCACCAACCGCGTTAGCAGATCAGTCTGATCTACCGGAGGATCGGGCATCGACACCGGCACTTGCTCCGACACCGGCACCATCTCTACAAGGAGCACCATCTCTGGCAGCAGCAGCGGCTTCGGCACCTGCACCAACACTTGCACTTGCATCTGCTCCGGCCCGTGCAGCAGCAACTGAACGAGCAGTTGCACCGACAATAGACTGGGATACAGTTCGCACTTCATATATCAAAGTCCTTACAAAAACCGACATGTCCAACTTGTTGGTAAGCATTGGCCGCCCAAGTGCTTGTTGTTTCACATGATTCACTGTGTTGATCTAACTATTTGGGTATGTATTCTTGTTTGCAAACAGAGAATTCCTAGAGCAACGAGGGAGTCGTTCAACAATCCGGGCGACCGCGGCCAAGTTTCTCTTACCATGCGCAGCCTTGGTGTGAATGAACCTGCTCAATATACCGTAAGTACAAAGGATGGTCGCATGATGATTGATGCTAAAGGATGGTCAAGGTTCAAATCTAAATCATATCTTGCGGTAGGGGATGATGTCAAAATCGAACTTTCTCTGCAAGGAGAGCTATTCCAAATCAACTTTGAAATTCTTTAGTAGCAGCACGCAACTGCCGAACTGATCTATCCTCCGAGAGATTTTGATGTAATAATCTGGCGTGGTGAAACAAGTGTCTTATGTGTATAAGTAGTACGACAGTATTATTTATCACATGGTATATCATTGATAGAATCGCAACTCTCATTGCTAGTTAGGAACTGTCGTTCGATTTCATTCCAACAGTTGCCATGTTTTATTCAATTTTGTGTATTCGCCTTGCGACAACATCTAAAACCAGCGTCGTACCGATCGCTTGCAATATGAAAAGCGCTGAGGTAGAACACATGGGCCCCCAAACATGCAGGGTGAGCCTACGGCCCAAAGTCCAGAACCGTGAGCCTGTCTGAGTATTATATTCTCAGCAGGACCCCCATAATTCCCGTGCGTTGCACGTAACATCAAGATGCATTTGTATGAGTATTTTATCTTGTGACAGAAAAGTATGAATGAGGGAAGGCCTTATTTGCAACTGTGGAGAGGTGTGTGGGTACCTTTTTGCAAAATTGCCATAGTTTCCTTCCTATCCGTCAGATATAAATCGGACGGCCTATATTGCAGGATGGAAGGCACACCATCATCACCAACTTGTCTATACTGTGTTACTACCAAGATGCCCATGCGTTGCATGGAACATCAAGATGCATTTGTATGAGTAGTTTATCTTGTGGGAGAACAGGATGAACGAGGGAAGGCCTTATTTGAAAATGTTGAGTGGGTCTAGGTATCTTTTTGCAAAATTTCCATTGTTTCCTTCCTATCTGTGAGATATAAATCGGACGGCTTATATTGCAGGATGGCAGGAACACCATCATCACCAACTCTGTTTTTATAAGAGTAGAGAAAAACAACTCTGCTTTTTATAATTACTAGCAAGATGCCCGTGCGTTGCATGGAACATCAAGATGCATTTGTATGAGTAGTTTATCTTGTGGGAGAAAAAATGAACGAGGGAAGGCCTTATCAATAGTAGTAGATGCAGGCAGGAATCGGTCTACTTGTCACGGATGTGATGCCTATATACATGATCATGCCTAGATAATCTCATAATTATTCGCTTTTCTATCAATTGCTTGACAGTAATTTGTGCACCCACCGTAATAATTATGCTATCTTGAGAGAAGCCACTAGTGAAACCTATGGCCCCCGGGTCTATCTCTTATCATATAAGCTTTCAATCTACTTTTATTTGCATCTTTACTTTTCCAATCTATATCATAAAATACCAAAAATATATTTATCTTATCATATTATCTCTATCAGATCTCACTTTCGCAAGTGGCCATGAAGGGATTGACAACCCCTTTATTGCGTTGGTTGCGAATTCTTTGTTTGTTTGTGTAGGTGCGCGGGACTTGTGAGGAGCCTCCTACTGGATTGATACCTTGGTTCTCAAAAACTGAGGGAAATACTTACGCTACTGTGCTGCATCACCCTTTCCTCTTCAAGGAAAACCAACGCAAGCTCAAGACGTAGCATCTATCTATATGGGTGTTTTTTGGTTAAGTTGCAACTCTCGCTCTTCTAAAGTGTTTATTGATTGAGTTGTAAACTTAAGTCTGATGGTGACCTGATACTTTTGCTATGTTTTCTGCATGTTATTTCATCATATATGCTATGCACTCATGCTGAATTACATCAGTCACCATATTTCATCATGCATTTCAAATTCTTCATTCTTTATGTTAAATCTGTGTATGAATTACAAGATATAGGGGGAGATCTCCATGATTCTACTCTTCAAATGTGCATTGCTTCAAAAGCAAATTCCTCACTATGCACATATTCAGGGGGAGTTCTTCTATATCTTGCAATCAAATTCCTGAATATTGAGCACTTTCAATTCATATATTTATCCCGTTGAAAACTTAACCTATATTGTCATCAATCACCAAAAAGGGGGAGATTGTAAGTGCATCTAGTGCCCCTTAGTGATTTTGGTGTATTGAAGACTTATAGGTTAAGGGACTAATATGTTTGTGAGTGTACAAAGGCTCTATAAGTCAATGAGGAGTTTGATATTTATAGTGAAAGTCGACCCCTGAAAATGAATCTCTTCAGTTGAAGACTTTGGTTCTCCTGAAGGCTTTGAAAGTGATGAAATTGGTGCGACCTTGAAGACTTGGATATTCATGCAAGGATTATGAAGCGTGAAGACTTTTGTTTTCGTAGTTTCATTTTCTCTTTCTTGAGTCATCGGAAACACCGCACTGTTAAAAGGGGGTCAAGGTAATACTAAGGAAACTAAATTCCACGTGATGCTCATCTCAAAATCCTACACCTACCCAATCCTTTTGAGTGAAGCCATCGGAAATCTCATATCAGTTCAGTCAATTTCTTCAGTGACAGAGATGAAGATCTTCTGGTCTCTGAGGAATTTGTTCTGACTGAGGAGTTAGGAATTCGCCAGTGCGGATTGCCTACACAGTGAGGATCATGATAGCCCTGAGGAATTCAAACCACCTAACGGTCATATCCTTGAAGGGCATTTATGTCTTATCATGTCGGGCTGCTCCCTAGGCTATAAATAGCCGCCCCCTACAACCACTAGCTGGTTGGCTGCTCCGAGAGAAACTGAGACTTGTCATTTGAGAGCATCCCATCCTCCGAGGACTTTGAGCGAAAATCATCAAGTGAGGAAAACCCCAATGCCAAACCCAAACCTACAAACCCAAAGTGATTGAGCATCACTGAAGAGATTGTTCCTGCGTGGAACCGACGCTTGTTACCTTTGAGGACTATGTATCCTCTAGACGGTTAGGCGTCATGGTCTGAGCATCCAAGAGGAATTGTCGGTCGTCGAGTGACCTAGTCTGTGAAGGTTTGCAAGTCACCTGTGAAGACTTACCACGAGTGTTGGGCGAGATCTGTGTGATCTTAGCTCAAGGAGAATACGATGAGGATTGTGTGTCCGAGACTGTGTGTTCTCGAGTTTAAGTACTCAGCCGCTCCAACCAGACGTACAATTGTCACAGCAGTTGAAACTGCTCAACAAAATCATTGTCGTCACCAAGCCTACTGGTTCTATTTCCTCAGCCCTTTCATTTCCTCATTCATGTGTTGATGAACCTGATCATTACTGTTTGAAGACTTTGACTGAAGACTCACTCTAATTCCTCAACCCTATTTCTTTAGTCATATTGTCTTCAGCCTGTTTATCCTATGTTTACGCTTCCTGTACTTAGTTTTTGTATTTCATTTCATCATGATGACTATGCTATCGCTCTGTGATGCTTATACCTGAGTACTTATTCCACTGCTATTAGTTTTTTGCTTAGGAATTTCCTCACCCTGAAATTCCTCAGTGAATAATTCTTAAAAATTGCCTATTCACCCCCTATATTCGACTTAACGCACTTTCACGTATGTGCATCCCACACAGTCAATCCAGGGAAAACGTTTTCGTTCGTATGTACATCCCACAAAGCTTTATGTATAGGCTTGTGTGTGATAGGTGTAACTATCACACACGCTCTGCGTTCCTTAATCGGTTGCTTTTATCAACTACATCACACACGATTTGATGAAGAAAATTGTGCGGCATTGAGCTATCCATCACAAGCACTTTTACTTCTAGAACCGTTTGCAATGTTCCATTACCCATTTAGCAGGTTTATTAGTTTACAATTAATAATTCCAGTATTACGCAAATTCACATTTCATATCGAACAGCTATTTGCCAATTTCATATTAGGCACATAGATATATTTTAACATCACAGTACAATAGCTACCGGAAAACATCACTGTACAGCATATAGATAGTTAAAGTTCATAAGAACAATATTAGAACAATATATTTATTTCCCTAATCAAGGTCATCCAGGCTCGCCTTATCCACCTCTGCTTTCAGTTCAGTAAGAACCTGTTCAAAAAGATCAATGTGCAAATGAATTAATTGCTACTGAGACAACAACCAAATTCTGAAACATTAGAAGCTATAATTAACTACAACAACACTACAAGTTCTTACTCATGTACTATAAATAACAAATTGAACATTTTAAGAGGAAGGTAAATATAACTGCAACAGCATAGCGACAGTGTTTGGATGTCAGCAAATTGATACTAACAGGTGTGTACATGCACAAATTAGTAACATAGAACTAATAGCACTAAGGTCATCCACTATGTATGCCAAAACCGGTGTAAAGACAATTGTTGCTACATCTCGCACCGGTGCCCTGCACTGGCAAGCTGATGTAGCGGAAAAAAATTAGGGCCTCGAACTCCGGAGCACCTAGTTGCTCCGACGCCCAGTTCCTTCATGCCATAAAGATTTAGTATTTTACTGCTTGGCTGCTCGGATGTGTGGACAAGCTGGCTTCACAAACTGCTGAAGCGGTGCCAACTAATTTTCTAATAGCACTGCTGATGAGATGGCAACATTTTTAGATACTAGGTACAAACTATGACACTGTCTTAGGATGCGTTTGGTTGAAGGTGTGATATGAATGGGTTGGGACCGTGACTGTGTCTGAATCACATCTAACAAATGATTTGTAACAACGAAAGAGGGTCTAACCTTCTGTGCACATGCCAAAAACTTCCTCCCACTATCCACAGATTCAAACACAACAAGCTTCATGTATGGAGATTGATGGTGACAATGAGCAGACAGATCTTTAGCCACCCCGCTCCATTTGTTGCAACTGATGGTCCTAGGGAACTACAAGAGTAAGAAATGACTCAAATAGACTGTCGGGTAAAAATCCTTCATTCCAAGTCATAGCCGAGAGAGAGAAGAGAGGCATACTCGGGTGGTGAAGGAGTCATCATTGGAGGAGGAACCACTGGAGAGGTCTTTGAAGAAGACCATGACGACCCCGGCGGTAGGATGCGAGACGACAAGAGCGAGGAAGCAAGCGAGGAAGTGGCTATAGCTTAGGAAGGAAGGAATGACGGGGGAAACAGGGGAAATGTGACTTGTGGTCGGGGAGAAAAGGGGATGGGGAAGAGGGGAGGGTAGATATTTTGGCGGTAGGCCAAAAATTTCGAAATGTGGAGGGAAACTTTGCACACAGTACTGCCGGACACCATTCACTTTGAATGATAGCGTTCATCGCAAACAATTCTTCTGCTTAACGTGCATGGGATGAGTTTGATAATTCAAATTTTGGTGGAAATTTCCCTGGGTACGTCATTGCATAATTTAACATTGGTTGCTAATTTGGGCAAACAAAAGAGCATACAACACACAGACCAGACTTACTGAATCGAGCAATTTTAGTAATTAAACAGAGCCAGTTCACATAAACATTGCTCTAATAAAAGACCAGCATTAAAAACAAAGCCTGAGTAAAAACAATTTTAACAAATCCGCCGCCACGCCGGCCTATGCATTGCCGGTGTGAGATGAGACGTTGATGACTTGTCCTGGCGACATGCTGCCGTTGGTGGACTCCACGTCCCCCCTGCTGAAGTCGACCGCGTCCTCATCCTCATCATTGGCGTTGCCCTGAAGGTTGTAGTACTCGTAGTAGTGGCTGCGCCAGAGCTCGTGTTGGTACTCCACCGTCGATTCCTCAATGGACAGACTCTTCTCCACCTTGACCTGGGCCACGCGCAACTCCTCCTCCCGGCGCTCCTCGATCTCCGTCGCCTCCTACATCTCCAGCTCCCGCTCGACGACCTCATGAGGAAGCAGGTGCTCCATGGCCACCGCCACCTTTTCGGACATGGGTTGCATGATGGATTTCGAGGTGTCCTAGAATATCTTGGCATGGATGGCCTCGACCCAGGGCAGGGCGACATCGGCGGCACGGACGGCAGCTCGAGCGCTCTTGGTGTTTGCAGCCATTGCCGCAGCAGCAACTGCAGCCATCTCGGCTGCTGCAGCTGCCCTGTAAGTTGTCGTAGACGCCCTCTCAGCGGAAGCGGACGTGCTCAATGTGGATGTGGTGGCACTCTCGACGTAGGAAG